>NC_039264.1:2812810-2976999 GCF_003368295.1 Carassius auratus | reverse complement strand
AAAAGTCATATCTAAATGAATCAATTTTAAATAATAAATAAGTTATTTAATAATGTAATGAATGAAATCTAAAGATTAACGGATACATTTTATATATAAATAGGGGTAAATGATTAATATAATATATAAATTAATAAATTAAGAAAAAAAACTTGATTTAGTCGCCAAAAGTAATTACTTCTGTAAAAAAAATCAATTTTTAAATAAGTTTATATTTTTGTGTGAATAAATGACAATGCCAGTTCATAAATGTTATATTTAAATAAATTGCATGAATAAATGTTAATATGTAAATAAATGTAATGTCTGAATAATTTTATTTTATAAATACATAAAGTAAAAAAAAAAAAACATTTCATATGAAAATAAAATCAACTGAATAGATAACTGGAATATAAAAAAACTGCATTATAGTGAATATTTATATGAAATAAACATACATTTTCTTTCAAGAAATACCAAATTCCTAAACATCTGTTTGCACTGTATGAAACCTGGACATTTCCCGACCAAACCCTGGTGTGTCATTTACCCACAATGCTTTGTGCTTGTGAACAAAGGTCATGAGTGTGTGATGGAGGCGCGAGAGTCAATAAAGCGGCGGGACGCTCTGAGTCTCTCTATTGTCCCCCGGCCCGAGAGAGTTCAGCTTAAATCACTGAACGAGGCTCATCAAGTCAAACACTGACTCCTGATAACACACACACAACTCTAGTGTAGAAATACATCAATCAGAAACAAATAATAAACACAGTGGAGATTAATGTTTCAAATCAGCATTAATGCAATAATTTAATTAATGCATGTAGTGTTATAATCCATCACACTTTTAATATCTAAATACATGAATAAAAATGAAGTGTAGCATTTTTAGGGAAAAACATAAAGTAAATTAATACGCATTATAAAAGACGATCACAGTTTCTCAGTATGCATTTAATTGTCGTAAAAAAGCATGTTTCATGGAATGCAATGTTGTTTATATTACGATGTATGTAAAGGGATCAGAAAGTTTATGATATTGGGATCCATCCCAGATCTGGTTGATTTGTTTTGTTGTAGTTGTTTTCTTAAGTGTGTGATGGGGAATGATGGGAAAGAGGGTTTTGTTCAGGACATGTGTGCGCAGCTGAGGTTTGTGGTGTTTGTGGTTGTGTTTCAGGGCTGTGGTTGAGAAGTATCTGCTGGAGAAGTCCCGGTCTTGGTGTCCGAGAGAAGAACGAGAGGTAGATGTTTCCCAGCGTATCTGTCGGCCATCGCTCTCACAGCCGTCACAGTTCACTCATCATTACCAGCTTCGGATCAGATCACCAGCAGCCTGCAAAACCTGAAAACACAGCCTAGAAATAGAGACTCAATAGTGTGAAACGCACTCTAAAATAGCTTGGTTCATTAGATGAGGCAGCCATGTGCTTTCGGGATTTACCCTAGTGAAACCGATTCATTCAAATGACTCAGATCGGGGAAACAACTCTTGTAAATTAATTGGTTCAAAGACAAGATATCATCATCTTCGAATTTAACGTGGCAACTAAATAAATTTAGTATCTACGTAGTTTTAAATGCATAAAAAAAAAAGACTGTATTAGACTGAATATTTTTATGTTAGTGAGCAGAAATCGAATAGGGACCATCACTTACGAACGAACTGATTCATGTCAGATGATTCATGCAAAATGATTCGGTACAGAAACTAGAGAAAAAAGAGAATATATAAATACGTTTGAATGAATGAATGAAATAAATTTTTGGTTTAATGAAAAAACGAAAAAATTTAAATCAGCATAATTAAGTAATACCATCATTAATGAATCGGCTAAATTAGTCAGATGGATTATGTTAATGATTTGATCCAAAAGTGGCCTATACACACATATATGTGAAATATATATACATATATGTGTGTGTGTGGGAATTTGTTTTGGGTGGTTAGGGGTTTTATTTTAGTTTTAAAAAGCATAAATAAATAGAGCTCTGATTTATGAATTAATTGATTCGTTTGAATAGTTAATCAAATGAAATCAAGTGTAATTACCTGCCTTATATTAACAACTTAAAGTCTACCCAAGCCTAAAGTCTAACAAGTTTCTCAAAGCGTTAGCTCGACTGTTGTTTATAGGGATGCACGATAATATCGGCACACAACATCGGTATCAGCCGATAAAAGCTTAAAAATGACCATCATCGGCATCGGCCGATATAAATATTTTTGCCGATGAGCCAAACCGATAGGGGGGCGTGTGCACGCGCAACGACCATTAACCGTAGCTTGAGCGCAAAAAACTTAACTTACAACATGTCAGGTGTGTGGAGGCATTTTGAGATCTGTCAAACAGATAACAAAGTTGCTATTTGCAATATTTGTAAAGCACAAGTGATGCGAGGAGGCGTAAAACAACAGTCTTTTCAACACTAAAAATATGATTACACATCTTAAGAGCCGTCCATCCTGAGCAGCACCAAGACCTGTTTTTCAGCGTGTGAATGTCTGTCTACATTTGTAAAATAATACATTTATGGTAGAATCAGTACAGAAGAGATACATGGATTTCTCTTCAGTAAAATTATAGTTTTAAATAATATCAGGCGAAAAATTTGTATATATACTATATCGGTATCGGGCATCGGCCAAAATTATTTTGAAAATATCGGCATATCGAATATCGGCCAAAATCCAATATCGTGCATCCCTAGTTGTTTACTTTAAACCATGAGGAACATGTGACTTGTCGAAAAACTGTCTTTCCAGCTCAATAAATCATTGTTTTTTACTCCTCGCTCAGAAAACTATCACGTGTTTTATTATCTGCTGGTGGGGTCGTCGGAGGAGGAGCGACGCGAATTCAGACTCCTGCAGCCAGAAGATACTTCTACCTCAAAACAGGTGAACGGCTCATATACACATTATATATATATATACATATATATATATATATATATATATATATATATATACATACATATATATATATATATATATATATATATACATATATATATATATATATATATATATATACATATATATATATACATATATATATATATATATATATATATATACATATATATATATACATATATATATATATATATATATATATATATATATATATATATATATATATATATATATATATATGCATCCCAAATTTTCGTTTACTGAATAATCATTTTGGTGCATCCCTAGTGTTTACTGCATACTAAAATAGCTTTTGCATCAAAAACTGCATTGATATTGCAACGATTTTCTGTTTTCGTTTGCAGCAAAACTTTACGATAGAAGATGCGGACGATCTTCGGCATGACTTCGAGCGACTGCAGCAGGCGATGGAGATGGTGGGCTTCCTGCCGGCCACCAAGAGACAGTGAGTCAAACCCTTACCACAAATGTCTTCTGACTGCAAGGAGAAGGAAATCAAGTATCTGAGACGTTATGTTGTCCGTTGCGTTCCTCGTAGGATATTCTCCGTTCTGTCGGCCATCTTGTATCTGGGTAACGTGACGTACAGTCAGAAGTCGTCCGGCCGAGAGGAGGGTCTGGATGTGGGGCCGCCGGAGGTGCTTTCCACACTCTCAGATCTGCTAAAGGTACATGCCAAAATAAAAGTTGAATATCTGTATTTATTATTGTTGTTGTTGTTATAATTATTACTATATTATCATTTTAATTTCTATAATTATTAAATGCTTTATTTAAAATATATATTTTTTAGTTACTCCAGTAGTATTTTTCTTTATTGATTATATTTTATAATGTAAATTAAATAAAAATATAAAATTTGTATAAAAATATATATTTAAATAATTTTATAAAAATATAAAATTTTTATAAAAATATATATTTAAATAATTTTAGTATTAATTTAAATGACGACCCTCCCCCCTCCTTTATTTTAACTGTTTCTTTTTTATTTTGAATATTACTGTTTTTATTGTTGTTGTTTATGGTTTATTTTTATTATTATTAAATCTTATTTTTTATTTCACATTACAATACTATTATTAATATTATTTTATTATTATCAATAATTCTATAACATAAATGTGTTTTTTTATGTAATAATATAAATAATAAAATAATTATATAAAATATTAATCATTTAAGAAGAATAAATATTATCATTATATATATAGTTTTTTATATTGTTGTTGTTTTACTATTCTTTCATTTTATTTACTGATATAGATTTATGTATTTATAAAAATTGTGTTATTGTTTGTTTGGTAAAAAATTAAGTAAAATAAATATATTTTTGAACATTTTGAATAGGAGTATTTATACTTTTATTATTGTGTTGGCCTACTGAATGGGCAAAAACAGATTTTCCTTCATTTTTGTCTTGAGTTGATCACATCATATCTTGATTTTGCGCATGGTTTTCCTGCTGTAGTTTGTTGGATATTTCGAGTGTCACGTTGATGTTTGTTGTCCAGGTTAAGGAGCAGCTGTTGGTGGAGGCTCTTACCAAGAGGAAAACGGTGACCGTAAACGACAAGCTGATTCTGCCCTACAGCCACAGCGAGGTGCGTTACTCGTCCCTTTCATACGCTACTTTTAGCCAAGCGTCCAGGTGTCTTGTAGCTGAACGAGTGTCGTTTGTGCAGGCGATCACCGCTCGAGACTCTATGGCCAAGTCTCTGTACAGCGCCCTGTTCGACTGGATCGTCCTGCGCATCAATCACGCGCTGCTTAACAAGAGAGACATGGAGGAGTCCGTTTCGGTACGACTGATGAAACCACAACGATCAGAATCTGCGTTAACGATGTTCAAGGTCCCCTAATCATGTGGTTTCTCCATCATTTCAGTGTTTATCTATCGGCGTGCTTGATATCTTGGCTTCGAAGACTTCAACACCAACAGCTTTGAGCAGTTCTGCATCAACTACGCCAACGAGCAGCTCCAGTATTACTTCAACCAGCACATCTTTAAACTTGAACAGGTTAGTGGACTGGTTTGCATGGGCGAAACCTCCAGAAGGGTGTATGAACTCTTGTTTTTAGTGGCGATTTGATCACGATGTGTGTTTGGTGCACCTGCAGGAGGAGTATCAGGCCGAGGGCATCACCTGGCACAACATCGACTACACCGATAACTTCGGCTGTATTCACCTCATCAGCAAGAAGCCCACTGGACTCCTCTACTTACTGGATGAGGAGAGCAAGTAAGAGCAGACCGCTCATCTGACTCATCTCATTGCTCTCTGAACTCTTTATTATTGTT
The DNA here is from genome assembly GCF_003368295.1 of Carassius auratus. Taxonomy (NCBI): domain Eukaryota; kingdom Metazoa; phylum Chordata; class Actinopteri; order Cypriniformes; family Cyprinidae; genus Carassius; species Carassius auratus. The sequence continues at coordinate 2,971,774 of NC_039264.1, read as the reverse complement.
TTTTTAAAGATTAGCACCAATGTTTTGTGCTTGTACATCATTTGTTTCCTTGTAGCTTTCCTCACGCCACTGATAAAACCTTGCTGGCAAGTTCAAACAGCAGCACCAACAGAACAATTACTTTGTGGCGACTCCAGTGTTGGAGCCAGCCTTCGTTATCCTCCATTTTGCTGGGAAGGTTAAATACCAGATTAAGGTAATAGCAACTGAGGAAAAGGAGAAATCTTGATTTATTTTGTTGATTATAAATAAAATTTGTGCTTTTATTTTAATAAAATGCGACACATTTCGTTTTTTTCTTTTTCTTTTTAGAATAATTATTATTTTTAGATTTATTAGAATTTTTTTTTTTTTTTGGCCATGCTAAATTATACAAATACCTTTAGGCTGACCTTTACAAAATGATTGTAATGTTACATAAAGTATCGATTTCTAAGGTCATAAAAAATAACTTATTTTATATGTTATCTAGCTAGCTAGCTTGCTAGCTAGTTAGGTCAGGCCAAATAATTTTGTTGATTTAAAAAAAAAAATGTTATTGACAGTAAAATTTGCATCGTAAACTTATAATAAAAACTTATTCATTATATATGTTAAGATTTTATGCATTAATATTTATTTAATTTATTTGTGTGTTATTAATGTTATTGATGTTTACAACATTCCTTAAATGACGCATAAGTAAAAATGAATAAATGTTGCTTTAAAAATGAAAAATGACACATTTGTATTAAATGCATTTAAAACAAATGTTTTGTACAACGACTCTTTTGCATATTAACAGGATTTCCGTGAGAAGAACACGGATCACATGCGTCCGGATATCGTGGCTCTCTTGCGGAGCAGCGACCGAGCTTACGTCCGGCAGCTGATCGGGATGGACCCGGTGGCGATGTTCCGGTGGGGAATCCTGCGCGCCTCCATCCGCGCTTTGGCCGCCTTCAACGAGGCCGGACGCCGCTGGGCGGCCAAGACTGCGGGTAACCCATGCAGCATCATGCACAAGTCTCCAGATTAGCCCAAAACTTGGTCTAAGGCAGTGTTATTTATATCCTGCACGTGAGAAAGCTAGCCCGGTGATGCAAACGGTCAAGGATTTCAGAATGATTAGACTAAGAAGGGATTATGAAAATAAATGAGTAAGATTGTTTGCGAGATGTTTTGGGTGGGGTGCGCCCGGGATGTTGAAATCATGCCGTCAACGCTGTCTGTGTTTGTGTGTTTTGGATGGACAGGTGTGGTCAGACCAAACTCCAGAGTTCCTCTAGGAGAGCTGCAGAGATCCAACCTGCCCATTGAGAGGATGTACCGGTAAGTTTGGACTCGGACTGCTGTGGCTAGAAAAGAGATTGATACTGAAGAGAGAGGGAGAGAGAGGGGAAGTATTGTGAGGAACTTGATCTCTTCCTGTCCTTTCGTTGCCTTTGTGTGGCAGGTGATCATGTGACCATGCTCGCTCCACAAAGGCACATTGCAGGCCCATTCTCACAGTAATCTCATGCGCTAAGTCCCATTTATGGAACTAGCAAATCTGTGATGAAAGCATGTCCAGGTCATATTTCTTCTCAAAATCCAAAGGAGTAAATAGGAAAATATATTTGCATGGAGAAAATGAAACAGAGCTTCAAAGCTTTTCTTGAAAAGTATACAAATGCACAAAAAAAAAGACATTTTCATTTATTCAGATACTGCTTTTATGCGAATCAGTTGTAGGCAATGCAATTAAAATCATATTTTTCCTCACGTTTCAGTAATGAAAAAACTGGGTGGGATGTGCTTAGCTGTCACTTAACTATCATAATGCCAACGTATTATGGTCTGTATAATTTTATGCAAAATGTAATTTCTCACTTTCTCATTTCATTTTGCGCTGAAATATGGCCCCGGACATGTTCCTGAGAGATACTGTGTGGGGAATTATCAAGTTAATAAATGTACTTGTTCCTGCAATGTCCCTCTGCGTTTCCTCTGGTGTTTGTCAAGGGTTTCCCCTCAGTTACTGACCTCTGATCAGTTTGACTAAAGTTTAACCCGTACAGTCAATAAAGCTGGTCACAGATCAGCACCTGCTGGTGGCGTTCGCCCCCGAGTGACTGTGTGTGTGGTGTTTATTTTCTACAGCCACGCTCCTATGCTTGATTTCTCCTTTGATCATTCAGAGGAGCGCCCTCTAGAGGCTTTTGAGGACATCTTTGCTAGTTATGAGAGTAAGAAGTAAGTGGACTTGAGCAGAACATTTGAGGTCAGACGGGGAGAGCTTGGCGGCTTGGGAAGGCTGGGTTTCTGGTATTCTGAGCAAACTCAAATACTACATTCAGATGTTCGCAGAATCCAGAAGCTAGCGCTGTTTTCTCTTTATGTGATCAAAGGGCAAGCCAGGGTTTGCATTTAACCTGGTTTGCTCAAAGAAATCCACAGCATACACTCATAAATCCCAGTTGGGTCCTTTTGAGGTTTATTACCTGTAAGTACTCCCAAGTGGGAAGGAAACCATAAAGCGTCCTTTATAAGGGAAGCGAGTTCACTTCCTGGTTGGTTTGATGCACTATTAGCAGTGCATTCCCAGCCCCCAGTGCCAATCCTACCTGTTTGACCTCCTGTTGTTCTGATCCGAGTGGTAAGTGAACCAGTGCATGAGTCCAGATCTTTGCTGATGGGGGTACCTACCCCCGTTTTAACAACCCGTCAGGTCCAAACAGCATGGAGTCACCACTGAAGCTTAAAGGAATAGTTCACCAAATGAAGGGTCTTTTCGAATTTAACACACTTGCCTGCATTTGTTCATTGTACGTGATTCCTTTTTTTGTGGTGGAGGGTGTATCCTTTCACGAAAGTCGGTTAACAACATTGGTGTTGGGTTCCTGTACTTTCCCTTCCCCTGTTCAACTCACCTCACCTTCACTCCTTCTGTCTCCTCCCCCTACCTTTTCACCGGGCTGAATCAGGGACATGCATGTCCAAATCATCAATTCGATTAAGGACTTGCAGTTGGATGGGGAAGATCCACGTAAGCTGCTGCAGTCCTGGGGTCGCCTGCGGTTCCCGCGCCACGTCCTCCAGTGAGTTTGACCGCTGACTCCCCTCTGGCTCAGAATGGATGGGTCCACCTTGCTGACCCTTCATGCCTTGACATCATCGGTTGGCATCGAAGCCAACGCTTGAGGCCCTTTGCTAAGCTTAGTTCTGAAACATTCCCTACTCCCAAACTTTCCCAAATATGCACCGTTACTTGTCGGCTTGCCTTGTGACTTACTGTTTAACCGTCCTTAACCCTGCACTAATAACATCCATCTAACAAGTATGCCAATTATTTTTAGATGGCCCCCTAGTGGTGTATGTTAGAGGAATGCATTTTATGCATAGTTTATGAGCCGAGAGCAGTGTGATCTTCATTAGCGCTCGAGCTCGGAATGGTAGCCACATGCTAACATGCTGCATGAACTTATACTAGACCCCCCCATCGAGTCTCTAATGTTTTATGAGCTGTGGAAAGCTTCAGAAACGTGGCTTATGTAGACCACAGCCATCGAATAGACTTGAATCGTTAACTTGTCCTCCAAATTAGGAATGCCGCAGATTAGTTGTGTATCAATAAAAATGTCCATCATTCCTCGCTATCACGGGCCCTGTTCTCATCTCCTCCAAAACTATGATCTCTGTTATGGTGAATGCATTCTAGATTTAACCCCAGAGAGCACTGCGAATCCTTGGATTTCAACAGGGATGTTAAACGAATGTGGATCCGGCTTTTTCTACACCATTGCGTAAACAAATCTCGTGCTTTTTTCTTAAAATGCTTCTTAAGTGCATATGTTCAATTACGTCGTGCAAGCTATGCATGACTCACTCTACTAACACGAAATATCACATTGCTTCTTAACTCAACAAACCAACCTCCTCTTCCTCCTTCCCTACAGGAAAAACAAGAGCCCCAAGACAAAGCAACTCATTCCTAAGGTAATGCTCTCGTTTGCTGAAATGATCTAAATGCATATTTAAATGAATTCTGTCTTAGTGTTTGACTTTCAAGATGCTGTAGGTGGTTTCCGCTGGTTTTGTCACTTCCACTGGTATTGGTGTTGTCAGCTTATGTTAAGGGGGGCATAACACACAGTTTCGCCCAATCTTACTTTAACCTTGAGTACCTATGGAGTAGTTTTCATCCTTCACATATCAAAACAGTCTTTAGTTTTATCAGATTTATAAAAGAAAGATACAGCTTTACGAATCTCTCCAAAATCAGTCAATCTCCTGGAGGCATGCTGTGGGCGGAGCTAAAGAGTTACGAGCACTTGCGCACTGATTTGCCAACAAAACACAGAAATTTGATGCTTTTATACTTAACGCTGTGGTTCTAAATAGTGACTGGGATCTTTTATTGCATGGACTGCTCCATCTTTCAGTATCAAACGATGTGCAAATCCATCGTCGAACTGGGGCTTGTTTATAAAATTTCATAACCAAAACGACGGGAACATGCAAACACATTTGAAACTGTGTCCACTTTTCACATAACACTGGGTTTTATGGGGGCTGAACGAGGTTATCTTTCCCTCACAGCCATAAACACACTTCTTTGGAGACATTGTTTTCGAGCAAGTCCTCTGCAGACCCCTCTTAAACATCTGCATGGTCAAGATTGTTGGACTAGAAGATCCAAATCAACCCTGCCGTTGCAAAAATGTTGGCATGCAAACTAAAAAACATGGCCTACTCTGTATATTATCCTATCTGTACTTTATAACTTTATAAAAACTTAAAGATAGTTAATAGTAATTAACCATTATTGTGTACTGTTTAGAAACTGTTCAACTGTAGGCCGTTTAAGGTTTCAGTACAAAACTTCAGCTTGGTTTGTAAATATAGGATTGCAACCATAAACACATGTAAACAAGTATTAATCTGAACAATTCAAAAGAATCACTTACAGCACCTTTAACTTGTTAGCATTTGCAGCACAGCTGGTACATTTCCATCACCACTGGTAAAAAGTGTAAAGTTTAGTCACGATTGTTTATGACTTTCCGTTACATGTGCGGTGCTGGGTAAATGTTTTGATGGCTCTACCGCTGTAGCTTAGGCTGGAATGAGATTTTCCATGTCGTCATGTATCCATGGTATTCATGTGGCAAAATAAAGTCTCCTTGTGTGAGAGATTGAATTTCTGTTTTTTGTGTGTTTGGGCAGAACCTGTTGGACTCTCGTTCCCTGAAATTTGTAGTGGGCCTCCATGACCGCACCACCAAGTCTTTGCTTCATCTACACAAGAAGAAGCGTCCTCCCAGCATCAGTGCCCAGTTTCAAGTAAAAAAAAAAAAAAATGCTTTATTAGATTAGCATTAGCATAAACAAATGCAATGTTCCAGAACCTCGTGGAAGAATTGTAAGGCATCATAAGCACTAATTTCATGTATTTCATCAAGTAAGTGTCACTTAGTGCTTAACATTGGTACAATAGTTCAGTCTAAATATAAAAATATTATTTTAGCCAGTATTTGTTTACAGTGCATTTTTACATTTAGAGTTACATGCTGTTAGCTTGGCGACATGCTAAAATCAAACTTATTGTGCCATGTGCTCTGCATGAGAAGAGCTGTTTGTGTATCTGCCTTTATTGCAAGTTGGCTGAAAGGAATAACAGAAATCTCACTAGGTTTTGGAATGTTTAAAACTCTATTTTAAGCACTAATATTTCAAATGTTAGCATTAGGGAATGCTATGAATATTATACGCCAGTGGTCTAATTGGCCCAAAGGCATCATTTGTGGTTTTCTACTCGTCTTCCACTCAACATTATGATTTTCTCTATCGTGTAGACATCTCTTAGTAAGCTTCTGGAAACGCTGGGGAAGGCGGAACCATTCTTCATCAGATGCCTGCGCTCTAATGCTGAGAAGGTGCAAATGAAACCTCATTGTTCGAGTTGATCTTGATTTTAAGTTCATCAATCTGTTTCTGTTGTGCAAAATCTTTGATATGAGATCTAATTTAGTTTTTTCTTTCACATGTTCAGAAGGAAATGTGCTTTGATGAAGCTCTCATTGTGCAGCAGCTGAGGTACACAGGCATGTTGGAAACAGTGCGCATCAGACGGTCAGGTTATGGAGCCAAATACACCTTTCAGGTAATGACCCGATGAACCGCTAACCCTAAAAGTTTATGTAAATGTATAATTTGGTTTTCCGGGAAAAAAACAAAGCTCATTTACTGTATTATAGGAGTTTACGGAGCAGTTTCGTGTGTTGCTGCCAAAGAACGCTACGTCCCTGGAGGACATATCATCTCTTTTGCACAGGCTTGGCTTTGACCACACTACCTACCAGATTGGGAAAACCAAGGTCAGCATTTACCTAGGAACCGTTTAATGGACAACTTTTCTAGGTTTGGTCTTTTTAGCTGTTATGTCTTGTAATATTGCTTTTCTACAGGTGTATCTCAAAGAGCTGGAAAGGCAAAAGCTTCAGGACATCCTCCACAAGGACGTCATGCGCAAAATCATTTTCTTGCAGCGCTGGTTTAAGGCTAAAATGCAGAGGATGGAGTTTATTAGAATGAGAGAGGCAGCCATCTTAATCCAGGTATGTCAAAATTGGTTTTGTGCTTGGGCTGTACTCTTGCATTTTTGTGTCCGGTATTTGATTTGATTGACTTTGTATGCAGCGCTCATGGCACAGCTACCGCAAACACAAGTTCTGCCAAGCGGCGCTTCTGATCCAGTCAGCATGGCGGGGCTCCAAACAGAGAGCAGAATATCGAAGAACACAAACATCCGTCAAGAAGATACAGGCACTTGCAAGAGGGCATTCGGCTCGCAAATGGTATAGACCTCACACACATGAACAAGAAATCGAAAGCAAATGTATTTACTTTCAAAATGCACATTGTTGGCTTAACTTTTGGATTGGGTCTTGATAGGTACTACTCCCAAAAGGAAGAGAAGAGGAAAAGAGAGGAAGAGGAAGCTCAGAGAAGAAAAGAGGAGGAGGAGAAAGCAGCTCGACGAGCCAAGGAGGCAGAAGAGGCTGCTAGGCGAGCTAAAGAGGCTGAGGAGGCAGCCAGACGAATCCGAGAGGAAGAAGAGGCAGCCAGGCGTGCCAGAGAGGAAGAGGAAGCAGCTAGAAGACAGAAAGAGCTAGAGGAAGAGGCAGCTCGTCTTGCTTTAGAGGCTGAGCGGAAGGCTGCAGAGCAGCAGGAGAAGACACCTCTACAACAACCAAAGGCACCAGGCAAGAAGTCTGACGATGTGGAGACACTGGTGCTGGAGCACCCTACGGCTCCTGTGGATGTAGAGATTGAAAGTAAGGGCAGGGCCCAAGTTGATGTCTCCAAAGACCAAAATCATTCCGAGAAGGTTCCTCAAGTTGAGGCAGGTCCTCACCCTGAGGTTAAAGAACACCAGAAGCAAAACGAAAATGGGTCTTCTGCACATCCCAGAGAGGAAGGTACACATGCTAGACCCACGTCTCTTGAAATCCCAACCGGACAAAGCCAAAACGAACCTCCTTCGCTCTCCAAACCTCCAGCATCCAGATGCCAGGAGAAACGGGAGCTTAGGAGACAACGTGGCCTAGAGCACAACCAGAGAGAAACTGAGCGAGCCGCTTCGGCTGGAAAAGACGACAAGACTCCAGAGAGTCCAGGAAAAGCAGACGGCAAGTTGAAGGAACGGTCCGATAGCAAAGAGTTGGATCAGTATACCTTTGTGGCTTGGAAAGTAGACAAGACGAAGAGGGATGCCAAAGATGTATCATCTGACCCCGTTCGACCTTCCACCTTAGCCTTAGATATCCCTACTTCTGGGCTTGGAAGAAATGGCTACACTGAGCCGTCCATTTCCGCTCAACCTGCTCTTGCCAAAGAAGAAGCCAACAGGAAAAAAGAACCAACAAGAAGCAGCACTCAGCCAGAAAACCTCATAGCAGGACCCCGCAGTCTGGAGGACAGGCTCGTCAATACTCTCCAGTATGGTTTCTAGTGTTCTCCTTCTTGTATATCTTTTTTCATCTCCTTGTATGATTCTGACAATAGCCTCTATCTGGTTTTCCCAACCAGGAACCGTGGGATCTCTATGTCACTAGACGACATGTCCAAAATAGGTTTGGACGGTTCATCACAGGTAACGTTGACTTGATTTAACTAGTTAACCCAATGGTTAACATGAAAGAACACGTAGATTTTTGTCTCTTGAAGTTTGTTTGACTGGTTCAGTTCCACTTCAGCCATGCAACCTGACAATCTGCTGTTCTCATTACATTTGGTAATTTAGGATTATAATTTAAAAAGTCGCTTGAGTTTTCATGATCATGCTTCTCTGGCCGATTCAGGACAAATCTCATCAAAGACGCAGGCGACGCAGGCTCGCACTTGCACGTATATGTTTGCCCATTAAAAGTGTTGAAATGGAGGATGCAGAGTACTGGACTATTGCTTTGCCTCCCATCAGTCCATTCGAGGTGGTGTATTGCAGCTTAAACTTTGATGCTGTCCTGAGATCTGTGGTGTGGGGGCTGCTGGTGGTTTAATCGCTTGGAATCCTGGCAGTGATTGCAGATATTTTTAACTTGTGCTAAGTAAAAAGAAATGATACTAAAGCAGAGTGAAGGCCTTTAGTCTGTTTGTTATCCTATATATGTACAGTTTAAAGACGCTTGCAAAATTGGTTATTGTCATGCCATCACACTATAGCTTGGGCCGTTTGGCTAAAACTTCATTCACTGTGAATTTTGAAATCTCAGTGGCCTTGAAAACTGTTATATAAAAATTCAGTGACACACAATTTCACACTCTGGCTTATTTCTTCTGTCTTTCCAACCATTCTTGATTCTTTTTCAAGTAAAAAAAAATCATTGTACATTTTAATAACTCAGTTCGGGTCAAGTAAAGGGAGGAACTGACCCACTTCAGCTTCCTTTAAAGTGTTATCTACACAGGAAGAAGGAACTTTTCTCCTTGTCAACTTGACAGGCTACTCATTGCGCCATTGCTATCTAAACAGCAGAAACGGCTATGCTACTTTACACTGTACTGCATAAAATTAAGACATTTGCTGTGTTTATACATTTTGTTGTAGATACAGTCCAGCTCTAAGGTTGGTCCTGAAAGATCGAAGGCCAGCACATTAACGGAAAAAGTTAATGACACTCGCAGCCTGCAAGTTACATCACCTGTCCAGCCGTCGACCCCAGAGAGGTACAGTCCAACTTACTGGTGTTACCAATTTAACTGTTGCTTAGCCCAAAAAAAAAAGAATGTGAAGAAGGTCATTTTTTTTAAAACGTACTTTCATATATTTGCACAGAGTATGTTTCCGTCCTTATCTGCAGGACTGTCTATCTTGAAAAGATGAGCTTACTGGCTCATCCAACACTTTAAACCCCATTGCACGGTCTTATCTGTACTAGAATGTGGTCACACAGGAAATCTGACTCATGGGAAAATACAGCCCCTGGCTTACGTCAGCAGTGCATACTCTTTATATCTGACTCCTGGCATAGGTTACAGACTCCCATATATAGATGCAAAACGTCTGCTATGAGAGAAGGAAGATTCCTGAAATTCCATAGTTTGAGGGAAGGTGTGCAATCTCAGTGCTTCAACTAATTTTATACAATGGTGCATTTTTTTTTATAATAGGACAACAGGGTTTTTCAGAAAGATCTTGAAGAAACGTCCACATAAAGAAGCACATACCCCAGAAGATGGAGACCTGACCCTAGCTTCCTTTTTGGAACAAAAAGAAGGTACATACTGCAAAGACAGCATGTGATTATTTTTGATTATCATACTTTTATCTCCATTTATTGTTCTTTTTTCCCCTGTTTTTAATAGCCATTTCTCCATCACGTTTGCATAATTCAAAGCTTCATGCGAGTCGACCTGCTCAGACCCCCAGCATCAAGATCAGTCACTCAACAACTCGGGCCTCTGAGCAGTGTAACTCCTCTCTGAACCGTGTGATCACCAATGCCAATGAGCTACGCCACCTTGATGAGTTCCTGGGCAATCAGGTCTGAAGAATGAAGAAAAATATTCAACTTTTTGAAGTTGATTGTGTGGCTATGCATAATTGATGCAATAGTGATGATCACACCGGGATGAATATCGCGTGCGATTATTGCCACGTTTAACGCTTTGACAAAACAAAGGGCATCAATGTGAGTGTGCACACTGACTTGGTGGCGCTCAAGCATAAAACAGTACACTTGATTCCTAACTACGAAGAAGATGCATTAAAGCAAGATGAATGTAGAAATCAAGTTGTTATGGAGAGGAATTGCAGATCAAATAGGATTTGCGTACCGGGGTATTTCTGTTTTTCATTTAAGCACCATTTTATGTCAGGGAGTGAATTTGCACTTTCACTCGGCACATCAGTATTGAAAATCGCTTGGCTAAGAACACAAAAGAGATGTTGAAAAACATTGGCGATAAGCGTACGCAATAATCGTCCTGGTGTGTACGAGGCTTTAGAGGTGTTAAATCTATAATGTAAGCACTTTTGACAGACTTGCATTCTCTCTTATGCTGTGTAGGTGAACGATCTACGCTCACGGGGAAAGCAGCTTTCAGGAACAGAGCACATCTTCATTACTGCCACTATGCAGTTTAGAGAAAACATCAAGGGGATGTACTCATTCTCTGTGAGTAGATCTAATGCAGCACTCCCTAAAATTACAGCGCAAACACTACTGTATAGGCCAAATAAACTGTTTGCAATCCAGCTGTGGTGGAACGTGAATTTGTTGGTCTGCTAAGTCAAGTTTATATTGTGGGCATTAAAAGAAACTTGAGTTCATGTTATTAAATTCTTCTTCAACAACAGAAACCACAAATTGGGTATAAGGCTTTGATGAATAGCTACCACAAAAAAGTGATCAGCCTAGCAGGAGAAAAGCAGAAAGGTGAGGTTCCACTGGTGGTCAATCTTTTCCAGTCAGTTCTGGATGGCTTCATCAGAGCGGAGATCAAAAAAGAAGAGGCCGATCCAGCCAAGGTAAAAGTTAATGCATGCCCTGTTACCCTGTAGACTTAATTATTTGATGAAAATGGCAGTTATTGATAACTTGAATGCATGTAATCCTTTTGACATAACTTGGGTAAAATCTGTTTCAGCCACCCAAAGGTCGCAAGACGAGAAGGAAGAAGGACAAAAGCGTGAGTATCTCTGTCCAACAGTCCATTGATGCATATTGACTCTGCCTTGAGAATTGTGAAGAAATCTAAACATTTTGTCTGGATTTAGTTGGAGAATCCATTGGACCATGTGTTTACACATTACCAAGTCAACATCATGCAGTCTTGTGATCAGTGCACCTCCTTTATCTGGGGAATGGAGAAGGCCTACATGTGCAGTTGTAAGTTGATGCGTCTCCTGTTAATTTGCCTTCGTTCGGGTTGAGAACACTGTATGATATTTCATTTTTGTTACAGATTGCAAAATGGTTTGCCATAAGAAGTGCATTTGTAAAATTGTGATAGGCTGCTCTACGTTCTTCTCCCAGAAGGTAAGCATCCAATCTTCTAAGGATTCTAGCGAAGCAGTCGTTTAGAAATCTTGTTCAATTGGTCGATCTTTGTGTGCTGTGGGTTTAGAGTGATGATGAGCCTGGATCACAACACTTCGGTGTGCGCGTGTCCCACCTGGTCAACAACAAGACCCCTGTGCCAGTCGTGCTGGAGATAATGCTGGAACACGTGGAAATGAACGGACTGTACACAGAGGGCATTTACAGGAAATCTGGCGCAGCCAATCGCATGAAGGAGCTTCACCAGTTGTTGGAAGCAGGTGAGCCATCATGGATATTTCCAGAGCTCAATGGCACATTGGGAAGACGCCTCTCTGTCTCTTTGAGTTTTTTTGTAGCTTAACCTGCCCGCTTTGGTAACTTTGTTAAATAACCTTGTGTAATGACTGAGTGTTTGTGTAGGCCCAGAGAATGTTTGTCTTGAGGATTACCCCATCCATGCCGTCACTGGCCTTGTCAAACAGTGGCTAAGGGAGTTGCCTGAACCTCTCATGACCTTCACGTACTACAACGACTTCCTCCGTGCAATAGGTCGGTCCCCACAACACCATTCTCCTGTCGTTTTGGTAGCACTTGGACATGCAGTAACTCTTTTGTTGTTTTTCACAGAACTGCCTGAGAACCAAGAGCAATTGCAAGCCATTTACAAAGTTTTGGAACAGCTTCCACCAGCCAACTTCAACACCTTGGAGAGACTGGTTTTCCATCTTGTCAGGTACAGATGAGCACATGCAGAACGAATGCCGTTAGTGCAAAACCATGTAGCCGTCAAGTGAACGATCTGGTTGCATTGCAGGGTTGCGAAGGAGGAGAAGAGCAATCGGATGACGCCAAGCTCTCTAGCCATTGTTTTTGCTCCCTGCATTCTCCGTTGTCCGGACAGCGCCGACCCACTCATGAGCATGAAAGACGTCGCCAAAACCACCACGTAAGGACTTCATGTCCACACTGCAAGCTCTTTTAAAGTGAATGAAGTGTCGAGACTGAACCTTTACTTTCCTCAGTTGTGTGGAGATGCTAATTAACGAACAAATCCGGAGATACAATGAGAAAATGGAGGAGATCGAGCAGCTGGAATACGCTGAGGCTCTGGCTGTCAATCAGCTCAAGCTAAAAAGACAAAACACGGTACACCTGACCCTCATTGACTTACCTGTCCTTTATCAGAAAGTCTTCTAGCATTGTTGTACCATTATTTCAAAGTGGTTGGTTTCCAGATGCCTGTGAAAATTGTCCATATTTTACCTCCCAAACAATCTCTTTCTCCAACAGTCCGCAACCTTTCATAAGGCACCTTCAGAGAGTAATTTTCGCAACAATTTTTTGCTTCTCGTTTTTATGTCTCTGTAGTGCTGGCATTTACCTCTCAGATTTATCACTCCTTACAAAGAAGTGGCGGTACGTATGTCCCTGTGGTGTTGTGAATCCCGGTAGTTTGGCATGTCCATGCATCCAGTGTGTGCATGCAGTGTACAAGTCATGCCTCATTAATACTAACTCAATCCACTGCATGTGTAAGTGTTATTTAGATCTGTAGACAAGGGTGTCGGGTGGATGTCGGTGTAGTTGTGTGCTGGTTTTGGGTGGCCATTGCAGTGAATGGCATGAATTTCAAAGCTACGCAAAAGAAATTGCTGAATATTAAACAATAGGGGCATTCTACCTTTTTTGTATAAAAACGGACAATAATGCAGAAAGATAAGTTTGACTGGTAATCTTTGTTTTTGACTTCTACAAACCTTTGAAACTCATGCCATGGAAACTTACAGACTTTAACTGTATTTTGTTCCACAATGAAATATAGCATCCATCCAAGTGGTGGAAATTCTTTCCCAGTAGACCTCCTCTCTTCTTTCTGACTTGACTCACCTTTGAAACATCTTTAGTATTTTTCACTCCACCATTTTTTATGCCACACTTGAAGATTTACAACTTCATAGACTAACCACATAGGGGCAGACTTGAGTCCAATGAAAATGTTCAGGACTGTAGTCCCATCTTCCTTTTGTTGAGGCAACACGGGTAAAAAGCTAGAATCTGTCAAACTCATTATCTTGAGTTGAAGTTTGTATCTGTTTGGGGTCTAGGTTCGGGTGAAGCCGTCTTCCGACCTTTGCGTCGTACCTGAGAATGAGCCCCTGGATTCAGATACAGAAGCTGAGCGAAGCCTGATGGAGCGCATCAAGTCCATCAAGCAGGAAAAGTATGTAAATGTTGAAGAAATCTCACAAGCAGTCTCAGGACCACACTCTTGAATGCCGTTTTCTGGTTTATGTTCCAGAGAGGACCTTGCCTGCAGGCTACCAGAACTAGAACAGCCTGGTTCTGACCAGGAGAACGTGGACTCGGAAACGTCTGTCAGCTCTGAGAGCCTGTTGGAAGAGCGAGCGGTCTGTTCGGACACGGAAGGTCAGTATTAAGGTACAGACTCTCTTTGTTTCGGACCAGCCCTTTGTTTTTCCTCTGCGGTAGTCACCCATGTGTGGGTCCTGTCCTTGTTGTGTGTGGCGCAGGTCTGGACGGGATAATCCTGGCGCATTAAAGAGGGTGGCGGTGCCATCCGCTCTGTAGTAGGTTGTGATCTCATCTAACCCAAGTGTTTGTGCATGGTTGTGGTGATGGAATAAGACACTGCATGTTGTCTGTCTTTTATGACTGTTGGTGGCATGGGTTGTGCTTTGGGCTTTCTTTTTCTTTGGGGCTTGATTGGTTCTGTCTCTCTATTGTAGGACAAATAATCGTAATTCCAAGATTATCCAAACCAGCTTGGCCTCCCCTGAAGTCTGTCACCCTGTCCCACGGAGGCAGCATGTGGGCTGACAGCGGCTCTCTTACTTCACTGTCTTCTCCTAGGCTTCAGCTCCAGCGTCGCCACCCTATCATCCCCAAAACGGTCAAGCTGCCCCCAGGAATCTTGTGCCACCCAGCTGTACAGTCCCTCCCTCCCCGCAAAGCCCAGTCCCTCACCCTCATCCAGCGGCGAGAGCAACCCGGCCGCCGCAAAGACAGCATCCAGTCTCTCTACATCAGCGCTGGAACAGAGCTCCTCTTCCCGGCCTCACCTACAACCTCAGACACCTCCCAAACACAGGAGCTCCAGTCCTCCTCCCGACGTTTCTCAGACCCGGACATTGCTTTCGTGAAGGACGAGGTTTGACGTGCAAAAGCTATATGCTCTAGAAAGAACAACTCGATTGGTTGTCGTCATGGGTGCTGACTGCTTGCTCCAGCTGTAGTGACTGATTAAGAGAATCGTCTCACCTAGCACTTTCCATACTAATAATATATTGGATTTTAAGAAACTTTTTTTAAGACTCTTGATTTGTGCTGCATATTTGCATTGACATGCATCAATGCTTAATGCTTGATTTTTTTTACTTTTTTTTAGCATCAAGAAAACAGTCTTGCACCTTTTGTGTCTTTATTGAACCGGAACCGACCAATTCAACCATGAGGAGTGATACCTTGATGGAGTTTTGTGGACTGATTTATTTGTACACCCAATGCTTTGTTCATCTTAAATTGACTTTTAAGCTGCTGATCCTCCCTTAATTACTGTAATTACTCAATGGACAAGTTTTGACTAGAAGGGGGACGGATGCAGCACTAGCCACTTTCCTCTCGGACCAGAATGCCATAACCGAATGCAGTTTTCCATTTTGATGAACGATATGACACTTTGGATCTGCGTGGATGTCTGTTTAGAATAGCTTTGTGTAGGACTAAATACAGTTTAGTGGCCAAGCCATTGTGTTTAATACTAAAGTCAAGAGTTATGAATGCTGTTGAATGTTGAATGAAAATTATGGATGCATACGAATGCCGGCTGGATGTCTATGATGTAAATCACGGTTGCATCATGAAGACCATGTGTGCCTATCGTTTTCTGGATTTAATGGAGAAATGAAACTAATTATTTTCCTACAATACAGTTTATACTGGCTGCAGATCTGTTATTTTCCTGTTTTTTCTTAACCCATAATTCTTTGCAGCTTCCTCTTTACTCGAGAGGACCCACCGACATTCTTCTCTTGCTCTTCCTGATCTACATAATCCTAAACATCAGCTTTCAATGAATGAGGACACAACATCAATGAACACAAAACTAAGTCCTTATAGATTTCCTATTGTGTTTTATAAAAAAAAAGGTGAGTAATGCAGCATTTAATTTATAAACAGACAATAGGAAAAGCAGTGTCTCTCCAGCTTAATGGTACAATATTTACATTGATTGGGGGAACAGTGCTGTAGTGTGCTCAGTGCATCATTGACAATAAGTTCGTCCAGAAAGTCCTGTTCAGATAAAGTGTATTATTAGTGTATTAGGAGTTGCAGAGTCCTGCTCAGCCTTGTTCCTGTACCGTGACTTCGAACTCGAACTAAAATGGCTTCGTATTTGTGTAATGTTGGTTCTGTTAAAGCAAAACATAAATAAATGAAATTAGAAATGTAAATGCTAATAAAACTATTACTATGCAGTGAGCAAAATATCTGGCATGAAACAACACACAATATTGTAGATCATGTTTGATTATTTAGAACTACACTTTAGATTAACAGCACACAGAAACTTAAAATATATAACATTAGGAGTTATTATAACACACCTTTGACCACCAGCTGTGTGCTGTGAAAAATTCCCAAATCTGGGGCATAACAGATATACGTTCCTTCATCAGAGAGCTGAAGATCGGTGAGTTTGAGAAAGACATGGCCCTTAAGCTCCTCGTGTACAACATCTGCTCTGTTCTTATACGCTGGATCCTGCTCCTTTATAGAAACTTTTCCATGTACAATATCAAAAACAATTCTGATGTCGTTGTGTCTCCAGTGGACTGTCAGCGGTTTTTCTTCAAGTAAAATGTTTCTGTCACTGCACTTCAGGGTGACAGAGTCTCCTTCAACACCTTCAACAACCTGATGCAGAGAGACTAGAAAACAACTTTTTATTTTAGTTACATAATTTTATTAATTGACTATTACAGTGGGGTTCAAAAATTATAGACAATGAAAATATTTTATTATTGTAATTATTACACTATTTCTGGATTTGTGTCATTAGCCAAATAATAAATGAGTGGCATTAATGAGGTGACATTGTACAGAGTCAGATGCTCATTACAAAGGAGTGCTGGTGTAAATACAGGAAAAGAAAATGTCATTCTTGGTTACGTGATATTTAACTTTTAGCCAAAACTGTTTTGTTGATAGTTTGTAATGTAAAAAAAAAGTAATATACAAATGCAATGTAAAATAATTTCCACTAGTGTATTCAAATCTAAACCCCAGGCAGTTTACAGACTGAGCTCCGTTCTTACCTGCATCTGTTAACAGTGGCAGAACAAAGATGAAACAGAACCTGTAAACCAGGAAGAAAAAATGAACTGGGAGAAAAACAACGCATATTGAATGCTTTCAACGTGCAGTAAAACTTAAGATTTTCAAACCGAATTTACTACAGTAAACTTCAATGACTGTGAATGGTCTTTCTGACGACCACACCACGATTTATACTCGACACGTCAGTAAGTTCGTTTGGGTGCGCGCGGAAAACATGACGTCAGCGCGGTGTTGCAAGAAGAAGTTCGCTTTGAGTGCGCGCGAACTTATTTCGCGTGGCGGCTTGCACACGGCATTTTTTATTTTATTTTATTTATTTAACGCGCAGCTTCGCATCCATTAAGATTAAACGGCTTTCACACAGGACGCAGGATGAAACCTATTCATTTGAATGGTTTACACCGCGCAAGTGCAGCTAAACAATACACAGTTTGCCATTTTTCCTTCCCTATTCTCCTCCACTATTTCGATTGAAAAAAGCTCTGTTGTTATCGAAAATGTTATGTTATATATAGTGAATACCTTCATAACAGTGTAATGTGGTGAACTGATAAATAAGCATGTATTGTACAGTCGGACTTACTTCATATAACAACATCGCATGGTAGGAACGATTGTCTCATAGACAGAGAGATTTACTTTCAAACTAGTTTTGAAAACTCCGGCTACTTTGTTCTGGTCAGAGAACACTGAGCTCTGTGTGAAAGGCCTTTAAACACACAGCTCCATCCTCCCCTAACTCTTTAACTTTAATGTGCCATCAGATCTGACAGTTCAAACATCGTCTAAATGACACATGAACTCAATGTCAAAAACCTAAAACTCTTCCAAATCTCACATTTTACACTAAACATAAAAAATAGAGTAATATATTTAACTCGAGGTGAAGTTTAAATGGATAAAGTCTTACCGTGGATACATGTTGTAGTCTGCTGTGTGTGAGGGTTTCTGACAGATTCAACAGGAGCATCTCATTTTTAAAGAACGAGACACATTTAAAAAAATGCAGGGACTGCAAAGTGAAAGTATCCGCCTCTTAATAGGCGGAGTCTAGACAAAGCAAGTTTAAAGGGGTCATATGATGTTGTTGGTTTTTTTTTTTAAGATCATTATTTTGTGTATTTGGTGTAAGAGCAAATGTTGACATGCTTTAATGTTCATAAAACATTTTTAAAATACTGTACATTACTGTACAATACTGTACCCCTTGGAGGGGTGGTGGGGGGGACCCCTCTCATTTTCTACAAAGCCCCTACTTCTGACAAGTCTGCTCTGATTGGCCAACTGACCCAGTGCATTATGATTGGCCGAACACTGCAAGCACTTGTCAAAGATCACGAAGACCATGTGTGCCTATAGTTTTCTGGATTTAATGGAGAAATGAAACTAATTATTTTCCTACAATACAGTTTATACTGGCTGCAGATCTGTTATTTTCCTGTTTATTCTTAACCCATAATTCTTTGCAGCTTCCTCTTTACTCGAGAGGACCCACCGACATTCTTCTCTTGCTCTTCCTGATCTACATAATCCTAAACATCTCCTTTCAATGAATAAGGACACAACATCAATGAACACAAAACTAAGTCATTATAGATTTCCTATTGTGTTTTATAAAAAAAAAAAGGTGAGTAATGCAGCATTTAATTTATAAACAGACAATAGGAAAAGCAGTGTCTCTCCAGCTTAATGGTACAATATTTACATTGATTGGGGGAACAGTGCATCATTGACTATAAGTTCGTCCAGAAAGTCCTGTTCAGATAAAGTGCAGAATCAGTCCAGAAGGTATTAGGAGATGATGAGTCCTGCCCAGACTTGTTCCTGTACCGTGACTTCGAACTTGAATTAAAACGGCTGCGTATTTGTGTAATGTTCGTTCTATTAAAGCAAAGATAAATCAATTAGAAAATAATGTCTAATTTGTTAAGATTATTAAATGCATTGGTAACACTTTATAATAACTGCACTCATTAGCTAAGCATTAGTAAATAGTCAGTTCACGCGTTATAAAGCCCTGTCCCAAAATTAATAGTCATTATTAAGCAGTAATACAGATATAAAATAAATTGTTCTTGGCTTATAAGTACATCTATTACAAAGGAGAGTAAAGTCTCAGTTGTCTTCCTTAGAAAAAAAATAAATAAATAAACACAACACAGATTGATGCAGAACTCAGAAATACTTATTTCAAGATGCAATAAAAGGAAACTGTACACTTGAATTATATATATATATATATATATATATATATATATATATATATATATATATATATATATATATATATATATATATATATATATTAGTAGGAGCCATTTTGGGGATGGTAAAGGTTTTGTCCACTGGGTGGTGCTGCAGAGAAGCTCGTAAGGTGGATTCTAGTTGTATGCAGTCCATAAGGTATGGCTTTGTGTGTACATGTGAACAAGGAGAGGAAACAAGAAGTTTGAGAACACGTTTAATGGATCTTAAGTAATAAAGAAAGACATTTGTTATGCATCTACATCTGTCTGCATGGACTCTTGTTTGTACGTGTTTTAAACTTGCTAACTCCTATTGTCAACGCCATTGGAAAACCAGTACATTATATATATACACAATTGCATAGGTTTATATTTCATTTTCGTAAATAACGTAATTTATAAATGATAAAGAGTTCCTTAAAAAGTATGAAAATACAATGATTGAACTTTATAGCTGAAGAACCAAACATTTACAGCTGTATTTATGAACTGCTTAATAATGTCTATTAAAGGAGTGCTATTATGCTTTTTCACGTTTTCAGCTTTAGTTATACTGTAATGTTGCTGTTTCAGCATAAAAAATTCTGCAAAGTAACAAAGCTCAAAGTACAATTCAAAAGGAGATATTTTATTTAAAAAAAAAACACTTTTTTAAAAACTACAACAAACAAATTATTTGGACTACAACAAGCATTTTCCGGGATTTGTGATGTCACAAAATATTGACGAATGGGATGTAAATTGGTTGAGCTGCACCAGAGAAAACAACGAGTGTGATATATACAGTATTGTTCAAAATAATAGCAGAACAATGTGACTAACCAGAATAATCAGGGTTTTTAGTATATTTTTTATTGCTACGTGGCAAACAAGTTACCAGTAGGTTCAGTAGATTGTCAGAAAACAAACAAGACCCAGCATTCATGATATGCACGCTCTTAAGGCTGTGCAATTGGGCAATTAGTTGAAAGGGGTGTGTTCAAAAAAATAGCAGTGTCTACCTTTGACTGTACAAACTCAAAACTATTTTGTACAAACATTTTTTTTTTCTGGGATTTAGCAATCCTGTGAATCACTAAACTAATATTTAGTTGTATGACCACAGTTTTTTAAAACTGCTTGACATCTGTGTGGCATGGAGTCAACCAACTTGTGGCACCTCTCAGCTGTTATTCCACTCCATGATTCTTTAACAACATTCCACAATTCATTCACATTTCTTGGTTTTGCTTCAGAAACAGCATTTTTGATACCACCCCACAAGTTCTCAATTGGATTAAGGTCTGGAGATTGGGCTGGCCACTCCATAACATTAATTTTGTTGGTTTGGAACCAAGACTTTGCCCGTTTACTAGTGTGTTTTGGGTCATTGTCTTGTTGAAACAACCATTTCAAGGGCATGTCCTCTTCAGCATAGGGCAACATGACCTCTTCAAGTATTTTAACATATGCAAACTGATCCATGATCCCTGGTATGCGATAAATAGGCCCAACACCATAGTAGGAGAAACATGCCCATATCATGATGCTTGCATCTCCATGCTTCACTGTCTTCACTGTGTACTGTGGCTTGAATTCAGAGTTTGGGGGTCGTCTCACAAACTGCCTGTGGCCCTTGGACCCAAAAAGAACAATTTTACTCTCATCAGTCCACAAAATGTTCCTCCATTTCTCTTTAGGCCAGTTGATGTGTTCTTTGGCAAATTGTAACCTCTTCTGCACATGCCTTTTTTTTAACAGAGGGACTTTGCGGGGGATTCTTGAAAATAGATTAGCTTCACACAGACGTCTTCTGTCACAGTACTTACAGGTAACTCCAGACTGTCTTTGATCATCCTGGAGGTGATCATTGGCTGAGCCTTTGCCATTCTGGTTATTCTTCTATCCATTTTGATGGTTGTCTTCCGTTTTCTTCCACGTCTCTCTGGTTTTGCTCTCCATTTTAAGGCATTGGAGATCATTTTAGCTGAACAGCCTATCATTTTTTGCACCTCTTTATAGGTTTTCCCCTCTCTATTCAACTTTTTAATCAAAGTACGCTGTTCTTCTGAACAATGTCTTGAACGACCCATTTTCCTCAGCTTTCAAATGCATGTTCAACAAGTGTTGGCTTCATCCTTAAATAGGGGCCACCTGATTCACACCTGTTTCTTCACAGAATTGATGACCTCAGTGATTGAATGCCACACTGCTATTTTTTTGAACACACCCCTTTCAACTAATTCAACTAATTGCCCAATTGCACAGCCTTAAGAGCGTGCATATCATGAATGCTGGGTCTCATTTGTTTTCTGAGAATCTACTGAACCTACTGGTAACTTGTTTGCCACGTAGCAATAAAAAAATATACGAAAAACCTTGATTATTCTGGTTAGTCACATTGTACTGCTATTATTTTGAACAATACTGTACGTAGTTGACCATGAAGACTGGAAGAGAAAAACAAACCTCCTTATATTCAGGTGTGCAGAATTATTAGCCACTTTTCCTTTACTGATAAAATGAGCCAAAAAAAAGAGGTTTAACTCAGACTGAAAAATCAAAAATTATAAATCCCCATGAGAAATATTTAGATCAGTAGACAACATTAGATCAGTACATTAATTGCAAATTTAACACAAGACCACTGGACAGCAAAATGCTTACTGGATCAGTAAGTTTAGAAAAAAAAAACAGGTGGAGAAGAACAGAAACATGTTAACTGCAAAAGAATTAAGGTTTAAAGTGAAGAATTAGGTGTGACACTATCAGGGAGCATTTACAAATTTTCAGATGACATTTCATCTATCTACTGGTACTGTTAATGCATGGTAAAAAAAAAAACAGAACAAATATGATTATAATACGATATATTATTTTATAATACATTTATAATACATTCACTTGAATAAAAAACACAAGAGCACAAAGAGTCACTTGATCAATGTCACAATGTTCTTAATTACAGACCAAAAAATGTAGAAAAAGTGTGATTGAAGAGAAACAACCCTAGATTTTCCACGGCATAATAATACAATAAAAATCGAATTAATTACCTATCAAGAGGCGGATACATTCACTTTACCGCATTTTTCGAATTGAGATGCTCCTGTTGAATCTGAAAGAAACCCTCACACACACCAGGATACAACATGTTTCCATGGGGTGTGTGGTCTCAGAATTCATCAAAAATATCTTAATTTGTGTTCCAAAGATGAACGAAGGTCTTACAAGTTTGGAATAACATGAGGGTGAGTCATTAATGACTTACCCTTTAAGCTTAGGGAATATTATGTACAGGAAACACTAGAAGTAGAGACCTGTACTGCTTGTGGTAGTGTACCAAATAAGCTTTAATTAGCTTTTTAGTGCATAAATTATATAGTTATATATATATAATTATATATAAGTTTTTTCCTATCATCTGTGTTCACTCCTTTATCTTCTGTGGGTCTGACTCCAGATGCATGTTTCTGCCCTCCATGTTCACAATCTCTCTGGGTAGCTCAGGTTTGTCATTTGTTATTTGCCATTAATTTTGAACACCATGATTAAGCTTTTTGAAGTGTGTTTGGTTAGGGTTAGAGCACTTTTAGATAGATGTACAATTTATAACTGGAGTTGATGCCCTGACATACATGAAATAAATGTTTTTATTTTGTGTCTGTACAGTTCTTTTGAATAGCTGTCTATGAGAGTCAAATTGACCCGCAAACATCACAAATATTAGAAATAGTTTTTTATTTTGAATAAATGTAGTTCTTTTTAACCTTTTATTCATCACATATATTAGACAGCAGAACTGTTTCCAACACTCATAATAAATCAGAATATTAGAATGATTTCTAAAGGATCATGTGATCGACTGATGTTACATGTGACACTGAAGGCTGGAGTAATGATGCTGAAAATTCAGCTTTGCATCACAGAAATAAATTATGTTTTTAAGCATATTCCAGTTTTTTCTGTATTTTTGATCAAATAAATGCAGGCTTGATGAGCAGAAGAAACTTCTTTCAAAAACATTAAAAATAGTAATGTTTCCAAACTGTACTGTATATATATATATATATATATATATAAATTATTCTAATAATATATTTTTTTTTACTATTTTTTACTATTGATTTTTTGTATTGATTTTATTCAAAAAGAAGAAAGAAAAAATATTTACATATATACACACACACAAACACACACATATATATATATATATACAATTACATTTGTGTTCCCGGTGAAGCGAACCCCCAACC
Organism: Carassius auratus; assembly: GCF_003368295.1. Taxonomy (NCBI): domain Eukaryota; kingdom Metazoa; phylum Chordata; class Actinopteri; order Cypriniformes; family Cyprinidae; genus Carassius; species Carassius auratus. The sequence goes on along the minus strand of NC_039264.1, from coordinate 2,948,428 downwards.
TTGTGCTTGATAGCGCAATGCTCTACCTATTGAGCAACAGGAACACTGATTGGGGGAACAGTGCTGTAGTGTGCTCAGTGCATCATTGACAATAAGTTTGTCCAGAAAGTCCTGTTCAGATAAAGTGCAGAATCAGTCCAGATAAAGGTATTAGGAGATGCAGAGTCCTGCTCAAACTTGTTCCTGTACCGTGACTTCGAACTCGAACTAAAATGGCTTCGTATTTGTGTACTGTTCGTTCTGTTAAAGCAAAACATAAATAAATGAAATTAGAAATGTAAATGCTAATAAAACTATTACTATGCAGTGAGCTAAATGTGTGGCATGAAACAACACACAATATTGTAGATCATGTTTGATTATTTAGAACTACACTTTAGATTAAAAGCACACAGAAACTAAAATATATAACATTAGGAGTTATTATAACACACCTTTGACCACCAGCTGTGTGCTGTGAAAAATTCCCAACGCGGGGACAAAGCAGAGATACGTTCCTTCATCAGAGAGCTGAAGATTGGTGAGATTGAGAAAGACATGGCCCTTGAGCTCCTCGAGTAAAACTTCTGCTCTGTTCTTGTACGCTGGATCCTGTTCCTTTATAGAAACTTTTCCACGGATAATATCGAATACGTTCCTGATGTCGTTGTGTCTCCAGTGGACTGTCGGCTGTTTATCTTCAATTAAAATGTTTCTGTCACTGCACTTCAGGGTGACAGAGTCTCCTTTAACACCTTCAACTACCTGATGCAGAGAGACTAGAAAACATGACTTTATTATTTATTTTTAGAGTTAAATAATTTTAATTATTGACTGCTATACCGGGGTTAAAAAATTTGAGACAACAATGAAAATAGTATCTTATTATTATTAATATTACTATTTCTGGATTTGTGTCATTAGCCAAAGAATAAATGAGTGGCATTAATGATGTGACATTGTCAGATGGTCATTGAAAATGAGTGCTGTTGTAAATGCAGGAAAAGAAAATGAATAAACTGTGTTTTGTTTATAGTTTGTAATGTAAAAAAAAAATGTAATATAAAAATGCAATGTAAAATAATTTCCACTCGTGTCCTCAAATCTAACTGAGACTTTACAGACTGAGCTCCGTTCTTACCTGCATCTGTTAACAGTGGCAGAACAAAGATGAAACAGAACCTGTAAACCAGGAAGAAAAATTTAACTGGGAGAAAAACAACGCTTACTTGTCAAAATGCAGATTTTTGCAACAAAAGATTTTCAAACAAAACCAATCACTACAGTAAACTTTAATGACTGGGAGCCTGAAACACAGCGTCAACGCTTTAACTCTTTGCAGAGGCTTGAATGTGCCACACGTGCCATCTCCTTAAATAAATAATACAATCTGACATCTCTATAGTTCAATCGAAAGAACGACCAAGGACGTGAAACTTTCTATGCACGTCTTTTTTTCTTTCTTTTTGCAATTTCGTTCAATCATCTGGCGTCATGCAGTTTTCATTATTAACTAGCTAGACTATTTAAAAACATTGGAGGTTTTTATTTTGCAAAGAAATCTAGAATTCTACCAAACTGCGATTCAAAGATCGTCTAAATGACACATGAACGTCAAAATCCTAAAAACGCTTCCAAATCTCAACAATAATACTAATAAAAAAGGACAATAAAGAAAAATATATTCAACTCGAGGTGAAGTTTAAATGGATAAAGTCTTACCGTGGATACATGTTGTAGTCTGCTGTGTGTGAGGGTTTCTGAGTCTGACAGATTCAACAGCAGCATCTCATTTTTAAAGCACGAAACACATTTGAAAGATGCGGTAAAATGAAAGTATCCGCCTCTTCAGAGGAGGAGTCCAATAAAAATCATGTTATTACACACCTTCGACATGTACCTTCAACTGCCTGATGCAGAGAAACTAGAAAAAAAAAACATTTTAAGTTCTACAGTAATTGTTTACTAAACGTATACCTACATACATACATATATATAGGTTATATTATATTAAAATTATTATTGATAGGTAAAAATTGATAGCCTGAATGTACTGTAAGTCGCTTTGGATAAAAGCGTCAATGCGTAATTTTTTTTTTTTATACACACACACACACACACACACACACACATTATTATTATTGTTATACTTTGTATTATTATACCGTAGAAAATCTGTTTCTCTTCAATATTTAAGATCGCATTTTTTCTACATTTTAGGTCTGTAATGAAAAACATTGTGACATTAATCAATTGACTCGTTGTGCTTTTCATTCAAGTAAATGTATTATAAATGTATTATATAATTATTTTTTTTTATTTTACCATGTATTAGTACCAGTAGATAGATGAAACGGCATCTGAAAATCATGAGGGGAAAAATATGCTGAGCATGTCAAGTCAATAAGAGTTCATTAAAAATATTTTGCCATCAATTTCCAAAATCAAATAAAAACAAGCAAAACAGTCAAAAGTGCATTGTTTACTGTGCTCCGCCCTTCTCCACACAGATTGGCTGATTCTGTATACATTTGATTTTGTTTTTGTTCTGGAAACGGTGTGCAACAGGGTTTGAGACACGTTTTTGTTTTGTTTGGTGGGTGTGTCAAATATGCCTGCCCAATCAGCAGAGACATGTAAACCACGCGATATTAAAGAGACAGCTAACACAATGAAATTAACACTAAATAAATTCACAAGAGCAGGGATCTGTCATCGAGAAAATATCAAATCCGGAAAAGTCCCACACCTGACTCTACAGTTCATATCTCCAACTGTCGACAGTGAATGGGTGCCAATAGGTCAGAGTTCAAGGAAGTGATGATGTTTAAAATTTCACACACCTTACCTCATAGGCTGTTTCTCAATTCTTCTTGCTTAACTGACCACAGAATCACAGCATAAGCAGCGGCCAATGAACCATAAATATAACATCACAAACAAATGTCATAACCTATTAAAACATTTGATACTATTATAGATATTATTTACATATAAATGTATAACGGTTTATTATACAGCGTTAACGTTAAATATTTAACTAATGTGCCATGCCATAGAGTGTGCCAATAAAAATACTGCAGACTTTCTCCGGGTCTTCTAACTTTATTAAAATTAAGCAAAACAAAACGATAAATGTTCACTTTCAAGAGCCGTCAAGTATTTGCGAGAGTGAGTTTAAAGCTTGCAGGCTTCCGTACACCGGCCGCCCGCAGCGTCTTCTGGGATTTCTAACGGCTGGATTCTCTCAAGTCTGCAAGAACACATTCTGGCACCTCATGCGTTCTCTGTACTTGCGTTCTTGAGAACTGGAACTGAACTTCGACGGTTAATGTTGAAGTAAAGCAAGGACGCAAGATCGCTAAAGAACGCATATTGACAAACAGCCTTGAGAAACTGTGAGTTCGTTTTGAATTACCAAGACAATGATTGAGATAAATAAGAAGAACTATGTTCCATTAGTCTGGCAATTAAACTGAAATATGGATTACATACAGGGGCGTAGCAAGCTTTTCAAAAGTGCGGGGGATGGATGTGGTTTGTTTATAAACAATAAAAACGATTAATACAGTGACAGAGAGGTACATAATGCAGGAATTAAAGTTCTCCGGCACTGTGCCGGATTTCCGGCTTGCAGCGTTTGGATGGGAAAAATTAATAATCCTACATAAAAAGAAAAAGAAAAAAGAAAAGAAAAAACACCCACATAAAGCGTTTTCTATGGTGGTATAAATAATGTAACAATTTACTGTTTTTAAACATTAAAATAATATACACTTTTCTTTCATAGTTCTTCAACAGGTTTTCAAACAATGTCATCATTTCTCACTTTTTTCTCCTCAACAGGTAACGTTACAATCAAACACAACAGGTAAGTATCCACAAAAGTATTCAGCTAATCAACAAACAATGCTCAAGATATCAAAATCAGTTGCACTGGCAATGAACCCATAAATAAATTGCTTAACAATGGCAGTCCCTTCTTCATCACAGTTATGTTATACATCGCATGCCACATAACGTTACATAAACGAATTTAACTAGCTACTGAACAATATCCCAATAATAGCAATTAGCATTAGTCTAAAAAACGAAATATAATAGCCTACCGAGAACACAAGACATGTCAACAAAACGATAACAGAACATCTTCCTAAACGCATATCAAGCTTATTTAAAAAACCTCGAAAGCATAAACACTCATTCACCTGGAAAAGTGAGATGTAAATAACCATAACCATAAGTTTCCGCCTCCTCAGCACGAGCTGGCCGATAACACGCCAAGAGAGGCGGGACTTAAGGCAGAACAGCCAATCATCAGACGGTGTCATGTTTGAGAGGGAGGGGGGAGGAGACAGCAGCAGCGAGCACAGACACAGAGCGGCCAGAAAAAACGGAGGAGCGACTGTAGTAAGGGGTTTGTGCAAAACTGCGGAAAAACTGCAGAAAACATGCGGGTCTTGAACCCTCTCATCGGGAAAACACCCACATCCCCCACGGGTGCGACGCCCCTGATTACTAATACTCAAATTCTGCTATCAAGGGCAAGTTTCTCTCCTCAGGATTGTACCCGGTCTCTTCTTTGGGTCCTTAATAAAAAAAGAAATAAGAAAAAGTTAAAAACAAGGAAAGAGTTTGATGTTCTTGGATTAATTTGGGATGCAGTGATGTATATATGGTGTGATTTAGATGAAGAAGGATGTGAAAGACTTGACATACTCACATGAGCTACAAGATTGAAAGTCTTTGAGATATCCCGTCCCTCGCTGGTGATGTGCAGTTTGTAATGTCCATAGTGTTTAGGTGTGATGTTTGTGATGATCAGAGATCCAGTATTGTGGTCCAGATGTAACCTGTCTTTGAATTTGTGGTCATCATGTAGGTATTCCTCATTGTTTGTTTTATCCCATTTAGCTATGACAAAAAATTCAGCGAATTTGTATATTTTGGAATTTGCAAACTTCCACCGTATCAGCTCATCGTCCTGTATTTCAGTGAGATCAGTGTGTAGCGTGACTCTTTCTCCCACCATTGCTATTACAGACTTAATTTCATCTTTCTCCACAAAATTATCTGAAAAAAAAAGTTTGAGATCAAATTTATCAGGTTGATTCTTGCAGGTTGAACAAACTTTACTTGGCTTAAAACTGTCCACGTTATTTTATCAATCAATTGTTCTTCGTAATTTCAGTCATTGACACTAAATTTGATGGCATGCAATGGTTTTTTAAAATGAGGAGGCAGTTATACATGTGTGTGTGTTTGTGTGTGTGTGTGTGTGTGTGTGTGTGTGTTACACTTAATAATGTTGTTGCATTTTCCAGGGTAAATAAAGATTACAAAAAAGGGAACAAATATTACTATTTTGTATTTAATTTAATAATTTTAATACTAATTATACATTTCATAGTCTTTTTAAGCATTTTTATATTTATTCTGAAATAATAACTAAAGGCAGTAAGAATTAGAACAATATTCTGGAAAAGGTTTACAATAAGGTTTTATTAGATAACATTAGTTAAAAGTGCCATAGAATGCAAAAATCACTTTTTTAAGGTGTTTGAACACAGTTGTGTGGCCGCAGAGTGTGAAAACAACCAGCTTATAATGGTAAAAATCCATTCACTCAATGTTTTATAATCCCAATAATTCATAAACAGTCTCTCCACACTAGATGTTCCAGTATCTCACTACTATGAAGACATAGTCGGTTAAAGTCCCGCTCATTTGTGACGCTCTCTACCCTATTAGGGTATACACAGCCCTGAGTGAGAAGCAGCGGTCTGTCATTACTGTTTTCTTGCTGTAGCTGCTGTAGATACAATGTTAGCACCAAAGAGCCATTAAAAGTATTGTGTGTTGGGATGCAATCATTGGGATGTATCTAAATGGGAGAGTAGTTTACTTATTTATATAATTAAGTCAATAACACCAACATTTTCTTCATTCAGCTGAGCGCTAGCACGAAAACAAGATGCAGGTATTTTATTGCATGAACCAATTGCTTCCAATCACCACTGATCATTTCCAATTATAGCATGATGGAGGCATTCAGCAACTTTTAAAAGATCTTTAATGCATCTGATTGCATTGACTATTTCTCATGTTACTCCCTACTTAGGATAAACTGTTGTAAATGCAATGTTCTTTATAATGGAATCGGCCATATGAAGTCAGTTGGGAACATTAAAATGGACTAGTTGTACAGTAACTTACTGTTTTGTAAATGTCTCTCCTGTTCAAGAGTTGCTCCATCTGCTGAAAACAAAAACCAGTAATAATGGCTTGCATGGATTTCTATGATGTAGCATCTTTCCAATGTTCAACCGATTAGCATGCCCAGAATTTCTATTAACTACAACTTAACAATAAACACATGAAGACCTTTGTCATAACTCTATTGTTAAAGTTCTTTGTAAAGTTATTGTCTCAGTGGACAGAATAAAGCCACAATAAATATATAAACACAATAGTCAGTCTCTCACCATTAGTAAGCATAATATTTTCTTCTCCATAAGGTTTGCCTGTATAAAAAAAAACAGTCACTTATTTTAAAAAATGAAGAGGAAGTTAGATCTTTCTTACAAAGATATAGTAAAATATAGCTTTTATTGGTGTCAAATTTATCTCTAGGTAACACTTACTCTGATGATCTGCTTGTGTAGACCTCCTGTGGTGATAGTAAAAGAAAATACCACAGAAAATACCACACAAAACTAGAACCACAGCCAGAACACTAAAGCAAACCAATGCTATATGACCTGCGGACAAACCTGGTGCTATAATGGAAAGAGACAGTATCATTACACTAAATATATCACAACGATTGTTGTTAAGGTACTCTACATGAACATATCAGCTCTGCTGTACCTGGACATGTGTGACAGAGTTTGCTGATGTCCAGATGTGTGGTCTGGTTTGTGACGGGATTGTTGATCACACAGCTGTAGCTGTTTTTCTCCTGATATTCCACCTCCAGAGGTAGAGAGAGACTGATGCTGAGATCAGACACACTGATGCTGGACAATAAACTGTTTCCTTTGTACCAGGAGAGAGTCACATGACCCACATTCACCACTGAACACAACAGTGAACAAGATGATGAAGAACATTGTGAAGAGTTACTGCTGATGACAGGAACAGGTAGATGAGCTGAAAACATAAGAGAACATGACAGATTTTAATGTCACAATAAAAAACCCTGATTCAGTTAGACAAGTTCACAGCATTGCACACGAATGACACATGATGTGATTCATGGCACATTTGACTCTTTACGACATAAATCATACATTCAGCTTGCCTTTGTCTCCAAGAGGCTTCTAGAATAACAGTTCAGAGCAAAGTCAGTTGTAAAAGTCAAATGGTGACCAGGCTGAATCTACATGTTACTTTGACTGTTATGTTCAATCAGGGCTGGACTGGGACAAAAAATCAGCCCTGGACTTCATCCAGACCGGCCCACCATGCATGTAAACATGCGCGCACACACACACACACACACACACACACATACACACGCACACTACATGTCTATACATACATTAATTTTTTTATATTAATTCACACAAATTACCTCTGACCTGTTGGCTGCTTATAGTAGGCTAGTATTAAGACCACTGAACTATAGTAAGCATTATTTATAAGGACCACTGATCTACAATAAAATAAAAGAGTAATTAAGACAAAGAACGTTGTGTAGTGATTTATTTTAAATTTTTCATAACATAATCAAAGGCCTTTAAAAAGCCGCAGCATAAATGGCTGCCCACTTCTCCGGGTGTGTGTTCACAGTGTGTGTGTGTTCACTGCTCTGTGTGTGTACACTTCAGATGGGTTAAATGCAGAGCACAAATTCTGAGTATGGGTCACCATACTTGGCTGAATGTCACGTCACTTTATTCAAATGCAGAGCTCAATGCTAGGGTTCAGAACTTTTCTTGCCCTGCCAAAAATAAATACATAAACAAAGATAAAAATAAAATTGCTATTGTTTTCTTTGTAAATAAGCTGCAATCTCATTTCACAATTGTAATTTCAATACCACAATAAACACTAACTATTAAGTTCAAACATTAATTAAGACAAGTGAACAGTCAGTAATAAAAATGTTAAAAAATTATCATAAATAGCACCGTTTTCAGGTACAGATATTGCATAATCAAATGTAAAATACTTTAGGTGAAAATATAATAAATATGTACTGTAGTGCACATATTTAACAAAATACTCCTTTCTTATGGCTATTTTTCAATCTCAACTAACCTGCTATGGTCTTTAAAGGGCTTTCTTGAGGTAAATGTAACGTTCTTTGAAATAATTGTTCTCCTGCTGTTTTGACTGATGACTGATCGATATTATTTCGGATGCATATATACATTTCTGTAAGTTATACTTTATCTTTAAACGGAAAGTAACAGATGATCGGTTTACTTGAACTGAGGCACTAAAGCGATCTGTCACGTCTATTTCTCTGACGCCAAAACGGTATTGTCTGAATTTTTTAATAAAATAGACAGAACTTGAGAGCTGAGAATTTTTAATGTAATTTATATAGATCAGTGAGTGGTGTCATATTACAGCTGGAATATCCTAACTTTTTGAAACAAAACAATGCAGTAGCCTACGTGTATCATTACATTTCTGTCTCACCTCAGCAGTCAAGTCCCGCCCTGAGGACGTCTTCACTTAAGTCTTCTGCCTTCCAGCAAATAATTTATATATCTTGACACATTTGGTGGCATCTGCCTCAAGTGCTTGTCGTTTACTCTCTCTCAACGTTCGGCCCCTCCATTACGCTTAGATATTTTATTATTTAACATATTGAATTTCGTCGCAGTTGTAAAGCGGCCGCTTTTCAAGGCTAGAACTTGATTCTGATTGGCCAATGAGCAGTGAACACGTCACGTCTCGCAGCTCTCATCAGCATCAAGCGCACGCGTCGTTTTATCCGTTCTTTATACTGCTTTTTGTAGTGTTTTAAATAAATTATTGTGACTAACGTAAAAAAAAAAGCATCTTGCGGCTTCATGAGAGAGACACGTAAAGCCGGAATTGGACTGTACAAAAATATACTTACAAATATATTTGCGATAAATAATGATTTAAAAACAAAATACATAACACACCGGCCCAACCAGACCGCGGCCCACCGGGAATCTCCCGGTAGTCCCGATGGCCAGTACATGCCTGTGTTCAATACTGAAATGCAATGAAATCTAATTGGCTTGCAACAAGACAATGACTCACCAGAAACAATAACACTGAATTTCTTGGGTGTGACCTGTTTTCCACCAATGATCTGTAGCTCATAGAGTCCAGCATGTTCCTCTGAGGAGTTTGTGATGGTCAGAGATCCAGTCTGACTGTCCAGCTTCAGTCTGTCTCTGAATCTTTCATCAGGACCATCGTAATATGAGATCTTATTAATCAATCTGTTTATTTGAGCTATACGAGTGCTGTCAGATCCAAATGTCCACAGTATCAGCTCAGCTTTCTGTATTTCAGTAAGATCAGTGTATAAAGTGACAGAATCTCCCTCCATCACTGACACTGACTTCACTTCATCCATATAACCAAACACACCTGCAGAAGAGAGACCGCTTGAGAGATTTACAGAGTCTTTAAGGATCAATAGTGACAGATTTTATGCTGGATTTGTCATTTATGTTATATTCAGACTTATCATATGGAGAATATTGGTGTGTGGATATCAAATCTTCACAGGTTCAGATCACATTTCAAGTCCCTCAGGATATTTATCTTTATTTGACTCTCTAATTTTAACACTCACTGTTCTAATTCTATTCTTAAAAAAATCTTTCTAATCTTTTGTATTCTATTTCTTTTCATTTATTATGCAGTTGTGCGTGTGTGTGTGTGTTTGTGTAAAGACTTCTAACACTAGCTTGATCTATTCTTTTTTTATTCTATCTGTTTTCTTTTTATTTATTATACTGTGTTAAGCTAACTGAGACTTGTTATAGCACTTAAATTTCATTGCTCTTTTGTTGTTTTTGATTGCTTCCACTGTTCTCATTTGTAAGTCGCTTTGGATAAAAGCATCTACTAAATGAAAAAAAAAAATGAATAAATGAATATTTTGTAGAAACAGGAACAAAAAAATAATAAAACTTGGGCATAAGAAAAAGTGAGTTGCAATTAAGATAACTGAATAGTTCGTAAATGAGTAATTGGGCAAACATCAAGCATTTTCTGAGTTTTAGCGCCATAAAACAGATCAAAACATTACTTCAGAAATCCAATAGGTTAATATTATATTCAAATCATTTTTAGATAGTCTCGAAAACCCATTTAAATCTACTCACCATCCACCAGTAACGTAACAAAAAATAAAACAAACGTCTCCATAACTCCGTACAAGATCAGTAAAAGTTGTCCATTGTAGTTGTTAAACCGCTCCGTCGAGTTTCAAAGCGTTTGAGCAGTTTCTAAACGAGCTAAACCGCAACGACACTCAACATAATTTAACTTTTACATATGATTTTGTAATATTTCACAATCTTCAGCTCAATAGATCGCATTTTGCGAGTGAAACACGAAATGTTCTTGGAAAATCAGTAGGCTAATTCCGATCAAAATAAGGAAGTAGATACATTGAATGGAATCTGTCACGGAAAACATTCCACACCTGAGTTCTGTTCTTGTGAAAAACTACTCCAGTGGGTGGAGTTTATGTGAGCAGTCAGTCCTAGTAGAAATATCAGTGCACGCTCCTCAAATAGATGCTTGTTTAATTGATTATTTTGAAATGGTAATGAGTCAATGTTAACCTCCCAATCGCAATTCGTACAGCCTTTGAGTCTTTACTCATTTTCAAAGAAACATCTAAAGACTCATCTTTTTCGCAAGCACTTTACCAACTAATACTAGCAGTTTTCCTCCTTTTGTTGTCTTTTCATTTATTATTTATTATATATTGTTGTTGTTCTCTTGTTGATCTGATTGCTTCTATTGTTCTCATTTGTAAATCGATTTGGATAAAAGCGTCTGCTAACTGATTAAATGTAATCTAAATGTAAATGTTAATTGCAACAGTGTCAAAACGTCAGTTTTTGTAATTTGATAATTCGTTTGTAAGCTGTTTTGCTTGACTGAGTTCAGAAACACCAATAAGCGGATAACCTATGCCTAAGATTTATCCCAGACAGCAAGCAGTTTCGGCCCAGAACTATCCCACATCTGACCCGCGTAAAATCCATGCGGGCCAAATGTGGGCCAGATCTGGGGCGAAACTGCTTGCTTATATATATATATATATATATATATATATATATATATATATATATATATATATATATATATATATATATATATATATGTTTAGCATTTAATACATTTAATTTGAGGGGTATTAATTGTTTTTTGAATAGTTTGATCAGCCTATAGTTAGACTACTGGTGTTTTTTACTGTAGTGTTTTCACAACAATGCTTGAAACAAATTTTGCGTACTATCCACTAGAGGGCAGAAAACGTTCAAAGATCACTGATTAAAGATTTGTTTATTAAAACGAACACTATCAAATGTAACAGGCATGTACTACACTTAACATGAATATCAAAACATGCGTGACAAACAAGGTCAGAGTAAATGGTAACAGGTTATATGGAAAATAATACAAATATTTAGTGTAAACTGTAAAGTCAAAAGAACATTTATTAATTAAAGATTAATTAACTAATATTCAGTTTCAAAGGTTAGCATGCAGAGTTCACAGAGTTCACAGAGTTCGGACTCGATTTCTCATGACACCGGGCGTCTGAGGATAGCTCACGAGGCAACCGGAACCGGCCAGGTGTCGCACCGGAACCATTCCGACCGGGAAACATCCTCGACGAAAAGTGTTTCCGCCTGCCTCTCGTCACCCTGTGACATGTGCGCCTGTAGTAGGGTTGTCAACTACACCCTAATTACACGGTGTGTTCACTTCTCACTGCTGTGTGTGTTTATTTATGAGTATGGGTAACCATACTTGGCAAATGTCACGACTTTCACTTTCACCTTCACTATACAGTCGTATGTAAGGGATCTTCCACTGTATATTATATGAGACTCGTTTTTCCCGTAAAGAATCAGAAAAATGACAGCTGTTTCATGTTAATTCCCCCTGCAGTGGCATTATGAGCATGCGTGAACTGAGGGGCGTAATGCATGACATGTTAATTGAAATTAACTGTCTGACTTCCCATCACTAGTGAAAAGTAAGCCGTCCTAATTATTATTATCCCTTGTAAGTAACTGGAATGGTTACTCCATGCAACTTTAAATTACAGTCTGTCCAGTTAAATATTTGGCTGTAGTTTGTGTTTAAATCACGGTTTATTCAGGGCCTTTCTGCACGTGGTGAATGTGCTGCTCTGGCATTAGTGCAGATAATCGCCAGGGATCTGACACCAGGCCCAGGTCAGATTTATAATATAACACAAACTCAGACAGGAGTGAAAACAATAACCCTTTTTGTGGTTTACAGCGATTTACAGAGTAGTGTCTTTTTATTTAAATAATGTTTTACTATGGCTTGTGTTGAATGCATATTATATGCCATAAAGGTAATAAAAAACAGACATTTGTAAGGCAGTGTTTTGGATTTTTTAAAAAATGCATTATTTTCTGGGATGTTTTACTGTGACAGGGCCTGACCTTTTAGCTCGTCCTCCTTAAAAAAATCATACAAAAACAAGCTTAAAATCATACAGTTCAATGACAGAACTCACCCTTCATCAGTGTCAGCTTCACCTCAAATTATGCCACTTTCTTTGAGTCATACCTTAAACTTGTTATTGATGGAGATTTTTGTTCTAAATGACAGTTTTCAGCATAACAAAACTATGAAAGCTGTAGGTCCAATCTGGCTGGGGACAAGGACAAGAACAGGATTTGTCATTTTCATAAGTGTTTTAAATAAATAAAAGAATATCTGAGAACCTAATGAATGACATATTCCTTCACAGAACAACTCACAGAAATCATCATTCAGTTTTAGAAATGTTTTGGATGTAATACTTTTTATTCACTGTAACAAGTCAAGGACAGATAATGTACATTTCTGGTAGAATGTCCCATATATAATATAAGGTTTATAATTTGATATTTTTTCATTATAATATTTATATTTAAGTGTATTGATTTTTTTTGTGTCATTTTCATGTTTTTTTTATCATTTTGCAATGTCGTAAGTTGTTTAAAATTTATTTTTTCTTAATAAAAGCTGTAGATTTAATTTGTTTGGATGGATTGTCATTTTGTTGTCTATGATATGTACATATGCAGGCATTCATTAGCTGTCTGTTTGATGACTAGTCTATTCTTGGGATATGATTAGTTGTATATTACATTTTCACTGACCGCCCAAATTTTGCCTTGTTTTAGCTGAAAGACGTGGATGTGAATCTTAAAATAACTCTTAAGGTTAATTTTCCATCGCTACTCATTTTTTATTTATGATATTTCAGAACCTAAAAATAAACAAAATTTAATTTAAACAACGCAAAAAAAAAAAAAGATCTCACTTCAATACACTTCTCAGTCGCAGTGAAACACAGCAGTGCATTACACAGTATACACAAGTAAACAAGTCACAGTTTTTAATAGTAAACAATAGTGTATACCATATCAGTGTATATCAGTAAAGATCTAGTCTGAATTGAGCCATATTTAACAGAATCATTTGGATCACTCACTGCTTCACTATTAAATCAAATAAAGCACAATGAATCCAGATGATTGTATCAGGAGGTACAGAGTCTTTTCCAGTCTTGCTCCTGCACCGTGGCTTGTTATTTCAGAAGTTGTGCACGTCATGCATCTTTCTGTTTAGGCAAACCCATAAACATTAGGAATAAAAACAAACATACACTTATAAAAGTGGTTATGCTTTGACCAAAAGAACTGTAGTACACAGAAACTAAAATTGATGACCAAAAGTAGAGTTATTATAACACACCTTTGACCACCAGCTGTGTGCTGCGCTCAAGTCCCAAATCTGGGACAAAACAGAGATACGTTCCTCCATCAGAGAGCTGAAGATCGGTGAGTTTGAGAAAGACGTTCCCCTTCTTGAGCTCCTCGTGTAAAACTTCTGCTCTGTTCTTATACGCTTCATCCTGCTCCTTTACAGAAATGTTTCCATTGATAATATCAAATACATTCCTGACGTCATCGTGTCTCCAGTGGACTGTCAGCGGTTTATCTTCAAGCACAATACTGTTTTGACTGCAATTCAAGATGACAGAGTCTCCTTCAGTGACTTCAACAACCTGATGAAGAGAGACTAGAAAACAATTATTAGAATGACATTATTTTAATTTAACAAAAGATTGAGGGAGGATTTTTTTTTTTCAAATATTTTAGATTATTACACTATTTCTGAAAATGCTCAGTTTCATGTTTTTTTTTAATTGGTACTAAAACTGTTTAAAATTTAATTAAAAATGTAATAAAGCATAAATTACAATGTAAAAAATGGGTTCAAAGCTTTCAACAGCCTTTGCTCTGTCCTTACCTGAACCTGTTAACAGTGTGAATATGAAACAGCATCTGTAAACCATGAAGAAAAAATATTTAAATTACAACAAACAAACTAATACTATTCTGTCTGCATACAGCAAAATTGAAGCTTGCTTATTTTCAAATAAATCACATGTTGTCAGAAGATTTTCAAGGGAAGTTTCAAGGGAAGTACATCACGGGATAGGGGAGAACAGGGACGAAAGTACCATTTTTCAGAAAAGCATAATATTTCTGCTTTGGCCAGTAACTCAGAAGTCTGGTCTATCAATAACAGGTGGTATTTTGTAGAAATGTAGAAAGACTTCAGTATAATTTCACTTTGAACGTAAGTTGCACATTTTTACTTTCGACCCTGTCGGATGGGACGAAAGTAACACAACAATATAAGCTAGAATTTTTTCTGTTACTCTTATTTATATTAACTATACCTGACTATGACCTTGTTAATATTTAACTGCAAACATATTCTGTCCTTTATCTTTGCAAAAAAAAATTATAAAATTACATTTTCATATTTTCCTTTTAAAATTGAGTTTCATCAGATGTCTCAAAACCCAAATGTACAAACATGAATTGTTTAAAAAAATACAAATTATATATATATATATATATATATATATATATATATATATTATTTCAACAAAATGAACAATATAAAAATAGAATTACATTAGCATGATATAAATTGTAAATATAATGTATATAATGTATATATATAAATAAATATATATATATATATATATATATATATATATATATTATATATATATATATTTATATATATATATATAAATATATATATATATATATATATATATATATATATATATATATATATATATATATATATATATATAATATGCAATCTTACTTCAAACTAATGATCGCATCCATTGAAAAGACACAAATCATCCTACCACGTTGCGATTCAGTATCTGTACTAAATTCCTTATTTGTTTGTAAGGGTAGTCTCGTAAATGAGCGTGTGACGTAGTTGTGCATGTGTACAGCGCTGAAGCATGTCGGTATGAGCGGTTCCAGTTTACTTTCGGTTTCGTTTGCTCTGCCGCGAGTTGTAAATGTGCGTGCGTGAACGTAAATTAATTAATCTTTCTTTATCTGTCATACTGCAATAATATTGCCACAACATATCTGATTATTGTCATCAGTGCATATACAGAATATGGAGAAGTTATGCGTGCTTTATTAACATGGAAATGTTTAGCGCCCAGGGCCATGCAGAGACCTTTGGAGGGGCAGGTGCTCAAAGTATAAAAGGGGCACATGGAACAAGGCTCTAAATAGCCTCTTCAAAATATCAAGACAGCAATATATTGTGATGCATTCCTTGCTGATTTGTGTATCGATATGGATGATTATGTATTGATATGGCAGCAAATGCTGTGATGCAGTTTTGAAAAAGAACCCGATTAGAAAAGACAATTTTAAGTTTAAAAGTAAAAAAAAAACTGAAAGTCTACAAAGTCGAGTAGAAACTGAAATTTCTTAAATTGTCCCAACCTGATGGCTTTTTCTTTTCTGTTCTACAGAATAATTAAGAACAGCGGTTATAGTAAAAACTATAGAAAACCTTCCCTCTTTCTCACCAGCCTCTGTCTCCTGGCTTGCTGTTACCTGCTCTCTTTCTGTCACTTGTGCCTCTACATTTCCCTCTTTTTCTTCTTCTATCTCCATCTCCTCATCTGATCTATTACTTTCCACTCTCTGTCCATCTAGGAACAAGGCTCAATTTACTATTTCAGCATTAATCTATTGTTTTAACCATCACTACTACTCTTGCACCTAATCAATAAGTCCACCTTTTTTTGATATTGATACAAAACATTAAAAAACTGATACACTGGAATATAGTGATTAATATTACTATTACTGTTGTAGTTGTCTAAAATTGAACACCTTTGCGATGTAAACGAATGACAGGCTACATTTGTTATTCATTTCCTTCACACTGCACTTTGGTGTCAGGTATATTATGCATTTTTTATTGACATTGATATTTTTACATTTATTTCCAGAGAGATATTACTGAGTTTACAGGCTAAAGTGGTCTTGCTGTTGTAAACACTGTTGCTATTGTAGAAAAAAAATATATATATATTTGCGTCACATTTAAAATATAATTTTATTTTAATTCATTTCTAAATTGTTTTTATTTTTATAATGATAATTCAGAGAATGAGAACATCTGAATAAGCCTTACCAGTGTTTTTAAGGCACTAAATTATTTATTATTACTATTTTTAAGGCACTAAACGTGTGAGAAGGGTCTGGCTGCAGACTTGGACTTGCACTCTCAGACTTGCACACTAACGTCACTTGCAATCAACACAAATCGTGCATGTTGACAAGACGCTGTGGTTGTGATTAAACGATTAAAACTAAATTAGTAGGCCTACTACTATACACAAAGTGTTTCGTTAAACGTTTTCTTCCTGTAGAAAAAAACTAACACTTAATATGGCATAATGTATTAGGATGTGTTAAGTTCATTTAAAAGACCAAATTCGATATATAGTTATTATTTAATGTACTACAAGCAAGCAGATGTCTATGAACACAATGCGAACACTTAATGTGGCCTAATAACAGACTAAGATGATAAAGACAATTCAGTAGGCATAGCCTATATGTCTTGTTGTTGACTCAATGTATATACAGACCAGCAAATATGAACATGCATTATGAAATGCATTAAGTGATTTTAAAAGGATCAGCTCCGTACATGCAAGCAAACGAGTACAGAACGCAGTGCGTTAAATTGTACATTAAACGTTTTCCTCCTATAGAAAATCAGTATAAATAAAACACATAATGTAGCTTAATGGCCAAAGACAGTGATATAAACGAGTTGCAGACAGTTTAATCTATATGGAAAAATGCTTAACGCGAAACTTAGCGTGTTGCGCTTATTCACCACCACAGCTTCTTGTCTCTATTGGCAACACGCACGATTTGTGTTGATTGTAGCAGAGAATGCAAGTAGCGATTGCAAGTGATATTGTAATTTAGATAATTTTTTTTCTTGTCTTTGCCACCTGGCTACTGTTAAAAAATGTTGGGAAATTCAAACAAAAAGTAAAAAAAATAAATAATTAAAATAAAAAATAAAGACTGCAAGTGACGTCACTAGCGGAAGTGCAAGTGTCTGAGAGTGCAAGTCTGAGAGTGCAAGTCTGAGAGTGCAAGTCTGAGAGTGCAAGTGCAAGTCTGCAGCCAGACCCTCTTGGAACGTGTTAAAAAAATAAATAAGTACTGTAATATAATAAAAGTTTTGTCAAATAACATAAAAAAGACCAGACCCCTTGACGCCTGTGAAACTTTTCTCCCTCAAACAGCAGGCTAGCGTTACTTCTACACTACAGGCTACACACAGCAATATAAACAACATATCTGAATTAGAGCTGTAATCGGGCCTTAAAAGTTAGGCCCGACAGGACCCGAGCCCGACAGGTTTCGGCCTGAGCCCGACAAGTACATTTTGATTGACAGCTTTTTTAAAGCCCGAACCCGTTTACAGCCCGACATTATTCAAATGTGCGCACGCACACAGCTCTTTTGCCTTTTGCCAACAATGAGCAATTTATTCATGTTTTAACATAATTTACTCATAACGTAGACTAGACCACTTGGAAGTTGGAATAAAGAAATAAAATAAGTCCTCTGTGACATCGTAACATCTCAGCATTCTAGACATAGGCTCATTTAACCTATAAATAGACCAACGCACCAATAAAAACGAGTCATTTAAAAAAAAAATAATTAAGATACATTTTAAATTAAGATGGGTATTTGGCAATAACGAAATTAAGATAAAGGCTCCCCCGGATTTGCTTTATTTAATAAAAGAATAATGCCAACATTAGCGTAAATACTCTGTCAACATTATGCATTTAAGACTCAATGAATATTTACACTGTAATGAATTGCTGTAAAAATTACAGCATTATTTTACAGCCGCGGACTGTTTTTTAATAATACAGCATATTGCTGTAAACTGCAATGCATTCTGGGGTCACATGTAGGTCTGACAATTTACAGAATTTTGCTGTAAATTTCAAATCTTCAGAGCCGCATCGTTAGATCTTCAACGGTCGAGGAGATTAACATTAAAGGCAAGAGGAGTGATTCACAACTGTGGTAAGTGACTTCAGTTTTTTATATTTCTTGTTTGGTAGTTTATAGTATATGAATGCATCTACATTCGCGGATTATATTGGTAACCCCAGATTCAAGCATCATCCGTCCGCGGGGCGCGAGGCAGAATTGCGCGGGGTTTCAGTAGCGCGGTCGCGGTAGGATTTCACACATCCCCCGGCGCTATAGCAGCCATGGACAGAACATCTCTGGAATCCTTCGTTATGAATGACATGTTTCAGTGCTTATAGTTTGTATTCACGGTAACTTCGTGTTTATCAGCACACTTCGTCGTGATTATTTTATGATGTAAAACAACTTTGCACATGCAGTCATCTGTTAACACGGGCGCCGAAATAAAACGCGTTTCTAAAGCCTCGCGGTCAGTCAGGGTCGCTCACGGAGGATGTGTGTGTCATATAAATGCTCAGTGGTGCTCTTCTAAGAGGTTAACGTAACCAGTGAGATGTAGATTTTTTTTGAGCCTTTGCTAACTTCAGGTAACGTTAATGTGAAAACTTTAACAAATTCATATAAAGTCTGCTTTGTATAGTTAGCCTAATTTATTACCTTAGGGCGACCAAATACTTTTTTCTTGAAATTATTAAATATGCTATTTATATATATGTGTCTATATTTATGTCGGCCGGCAAATCTTGTGTGTATTTTGGCACAGGGTGCACAAATGCTCCTTATCAGTGCGGTGACACTTGAACAAATGAACTGATCATGCGCGACACTGACCAATAAACAAACGAGTTGTTTTATTGCGTCTATGACTTGAATCTTATGTAGTGATGGGAAGTTCGGATCATTTTACCGAATCGGACTTTTGAGTCTCGTTCAGCAAAATGAACGAATATTTTTTCGAGTCATTTCAAATGAACGAACAACCAGAAGGTTCAGGAAGAAAAAAACAAAGTGCTTGCAGTCTGTTTCACATTAGGAGGCATTTTGTTGCATAATCGTCCACCACAAACCATATGCAACAATGGAAGCTCAACTTCCATTAAATGGACTGAAAACGCTCAAGTAACGTTATAGGTCTCAAAACGCTTGCTCTGCGCCAGTGGATACACACCATAGACAGTAAAAGAAATATGTGCATGTCACAGACTGTCTGGGCATGCACTTCCGCGTTTCAGAGATCCGCCTTTTACTTTCCGTCAACATTACATTAATTAACGTTTAGAAAATTGATTTTTGACATTTGTGAATCAATTCAGAATCGTCTGCTTATGCATTGCGATACATTTAAGAATCACATTTTTATCCCACCCCTACTAAATATAGTATATAATGTAAATGTAAAAATCTGAAATACAAAATAATAATAATAATAATAAAAAAATGGTATAGGTATTAATTACTATTGTGATATTGATTGTTTTAGGAGACACTTTGACAAGTGGGCACTGGATGCTGAGTATTGAAGGCGAGGTGGTGTGTGAGGGCACTCAGCCCAGTTTCCTGTCCGGCCTTGCCACTCTGTTTGCTGCTTATTACTAGTTTAATCTTGAGTATCAGGAGGAAGCAGTGTGTACCTTGGAGTTCATTCAAAGGTAATGGTTGAATTCTAACAACTTCAGAACCAGCATTTTATAGATAAGTTATATCAGAACATTCCTTTTAATAATGTTATGTTATCAGTGTTATTTCTGTTGATGCCTTTAAAACAATGTGTCTTAACTCGAGAAGAGAATATATTTGTCTCCCTATTTAACACCAGCAAGCTATTGAGTTAAAAATGTTTTTTTATTTTTTTATTAGTGGACATCTCCAACTTTCTTGGAGGTCCTAAAACCGCTCTTAATTACATATTGTCTGTTTCATGACCCTTTAGGTGCTTTGTGGGCATAAATCCAGAGAGAAGATCCAAAGCCAAGGGAAAAGTGCCATCGAAATAAAAACAGGACAAGTGATACAGAAGAAAATGTGTGGCAGTCAACCCACATGTTGCCACTCTTCTGTGCAAATTCCAATGGAATTTCTGAAATGTAAGGATACACACACACCAAGATTGTGTCTTCCTTTTATTGTTCTCTATCTGCCTTTGACTGTACCTCTCATCCCTCTGTCTCTCTCTGACTGTACCTCTCATCCCTGTATCTGTCTCTGACTGTATCTGTCCTCCCCCTATTTGTTTCTGAAATTATTATTATGTTTTGTAATATATCTAATGTATTGTCCTCTTTACTCTTTTCAATATTTCTAGTCACACTTTGAATCCTGGGATGGAACTTCATCTGGAGCATAATTGTTATTTGGTTGATTTTTATCTGTTTGATGGAAAGTTTGTATGACTTATGCACGTGCGCGGCTCCTTCCGGTGAGTCATGCAGCACTTTTTTTTGTATGACTTGTTTGGCAATATTGGTCTATTCTTTAATGATGAAAGCTATCTGAAAATGTCTTTGTGGTTTTTAAAGGATTAGTTCACCCAAAAATGAAAATTAAGTCAATAATTACTTATGTCGTTCCACACCCATAAGATCTTCGTTCATCCTCACAACACACATTAAGATGTGGCTCAGTGAAGCCTGCATTTCTAGCAAGATCATTTCTTTTTTCAATGCCCAGAAAGCCTCTAAAACATTTAAAACAATTCATGTGACTACAGCTGTTCAACCTAAATATTATTAAGCGACGAGAATACTTTTTTTGCCCAAACCCCCCCCACCCCCCAAAACAACGATTTTATTCAACCATATCTAGTGATGGGCGATCTCAAAACACTGCTTCATGAAGCTTAGAAGCTTTACGAATCTTTTGTTTCAAATCATTTGCTCAGAACGTGTATCAAACTGCAAAAGTCACATGAACCATTGAAATTTCAAAACACTTATGACGTAACGAAGCCTCATTTACTGAAATCATGTGACTTTGGCAGTTTGATATGCTCTGATTTGAACTGAAAGATTAATAAAGCTTCAAAGCTTCATGAAGCAGTGTCATCCATCACGAGATATTGTTGAATAGTCATTATTTTGTTTTTTGGCACACAAAAAGTATTTTCATTGCTTCATTACATTAAGGTTGAACCACTGTAGTCACATAAACTGTTTTAAATATGTTTTTAGTACCTTTCTGGGCATTGGAAAAGGAAATGATCTTGCTAGCAATGTAGGCATCACTGGGCCATCAGGTTTTATAAAAAATATCTTAATGTGTGTTGTGAAGATGAACAAAGGTCTTGAGGGTGTGGAATGACATGAGGGTGAGAAATGACAGAATTTTCACTTTTGGGTGAACTGTTTTAATATGACCATGTTGGTCATGTTTCGGTTATAAAGCAGTTTGAATATTTCTTTGTGTCTAGGTCCATGATGTCCAGTATGTTCCAAGTAATAAAAAAGAAATCATGCCAAAATTTCATATCCATTTAAAAAAATGAAATAATTTTAAAATAAATAAAAATGAGTTCAAAATAATATACTTTTTATGTAATTTTTTTCATGTAAATTTGAAAGTGATATATATATTTGACCTGTTTTTTTTTAGATTTTAAAAATGTTATTTTTTGTATTTCTTTGGTGAATTAAGTTATGCATTATATAACACTTTATGCAGTTAAAGGTAAGTCAGCAATAGGGAAAATAAATGCTATAATTTTACATACTTTAAATATTGCAAATACACATGCTTTTTTCAAAGAATTGCTTTGCACAGTAAACTACTTGAATGTGTGCATTTGCTATTTAAATAATTGTTAAATGCCATATACAATGTATTAAAAATGCAGTATATAATATATTTTTTTGTAAAAATGCAGTATACAAAATATAAGAAAATTACTGTAAATTTTACAGTAAAATACTGGCAGCAGGGTTGCCAGCCAGTTACTGTAAATTTTACAGTAGTCTTATTGTAATTTAATTTACAGAATTTTACTGTAATTGAGAATACAGTAAAAATCTGTAAATTAAATTACAGTACGACTACTGTAAAATTTACAGTAACTGGCTGGCAACCCTGCTACCAGTGTTTTACTGTAAAATTTACAGTAATTTTTTAACAGTGTAGTTATCATTTGAAAAACCTTTACTCACAGAGATTAGGCTAGGTCTACATGTTTATGTGGAGGAAAATGATTGAATCCACTGTAGATGTCTTCAGCGCGTTCCTGCGCTCACTGATGGTGCGTCGTTATTCACTCATTATTCTCATTATAAACACGGTCAAAACTTTTCCACAACCCAGACTTTGCTTTAGTTACTGGTGCAACCAAAACGTAATCGCCAGAGGCAAGCCTCCGTTACACCTACTCAGCATTCATTTTCGCATCTTTCTCGCGCTAATCGAAACACATCACATGACCGCTCGTTTACCTCGCAAACCGGAGCGCAAGCCCGAGCCCGGCCCGAGCCCGCGCAAGATGATAGAAATTAAGCCCGAACCAAAGATCTTCAGCTCTACCATGCGTAGCTCCTAAATTTGCAGCTGGAGTACTTGGCCCCGTAATTGCTGCTTGCAGCTATATTTATTATTTATTATTGTTCTGCGTAGTTTGAAGATGATTTTTTAAAAAATCTTTATCCCGGATATATATATTTTTTAATCAGTTAGAGGATGGGGGGACAAAGCCTTTTTTTTCAGGGTCTTGAGACCCCCCAAGACCCCCCCTGGCACAGCTGGTGGTTCTTAGCGCCTTGAACTGACACATTTGTCTGTAAAATACAGGTTTGTGTATATTTTATTTTATCTATAAAATCATTACTGTCCTGAATAGAAATTTTTATGCAGAGCAACATACAGGCGTGCGGTATGAATCACCTTTAAAGAGTGTCTCGCGGTCTTTTCGGGTAATGGAAAAGCTTAGAGGATTTAAGTTAATCTGTAAATATTATTTAAAGAGGGGGGGGGGGTGAAATGCTATTTCATGCATACTGAGTTTTTTACACTGTTAAAGAGTTGGATTCCCATGCTAAACATGGACAAAGTTTCAAAAATTAAGTTGTACGTTTGAAGGAGTATTTCTGTTCCAAAAATACTCCTTCTGGTTTGTCACAAGTTTCGGAAAGTTTTTTTTGAGTATGGCTCTGTGTGACATTAGATGGAGCGGAATTTCCTCATATGGGTCCTGAGGGCACTTCTGCCGGAAGAGAGCGCTCCCATATAGCAGAGCACTGAGAGCACAACAGACTTCACTGATCAGAGCGAGAGCGTCGCGAAATGTCACAAAAGAAGTGTATTTTTGGTTGCCAGGGCAAGACAACCCTGCACAGATTACCAAAAAAAACAGCATTAAGGGACCAGTGGATGGAGTTTATTTTTACAGAGCATCAACGGAGTTGTGCAAGTGTTTGTGTTTGTTCCCTGCATTTCGAAGATGCTTGTTTTACAAACATGGCCCAGTTTGACGACGGATTTGCACATCGTTTATTTCTTAAGGATAATGCAGTCCCAACGAAAAAGGGTCACGATCGTGTGTTGGAACCGCAGGCGGTGAATAAAACTGCTTCAAATATCTCTGCCTCCTTGTTAGTGCGTCCGCCTCCCATGCCGAGACCCGGGTTCGAGCCCCGCTCGGAGCGAGTCGTTGCTGCTGCTGCTCTCGTTCAGTTTCAGCCTCGGGATCTGATTCTGTATCATAAATAAACGGCTGAATCTGACTGTTAGCCATGGTTTGTTTAGGTTGGTTTTTTCCTCACGGTGTCTCAGCTTCCAAACGCTCTCAATGCAAAAGCCTACTCGCGCTCGTGATTATTTAGCTCCGCCCACACGTCACGCCGGGAAAAATCGGTACAGACTATCTTTCTCTTATGAATATAATAAAACTAAAGACTTTTTGGAGTTATGAAGGATGCAGTACTACTCTATAGGTACTCAAGATTAACAGGATATTGAGTGAAAACGAGCATTTCACCCCCCCTTTAATGTATGAAGTAAAAAATAATCTTGTAATATAGTAAAAATTAATAAACTTTATCTGGGTTAAATCAACCCCTTATGCTGGGTTAAATAAACAACCTAATTTGCTGGGTAAAATTAACCCAAGATGGGTTCTGTCCTATATTTGTCACAGTATCTGGGTTGTGTTCCCTGGGTTTCCACTAGGTGTCCTCCTTTCCCACGGTGGCTGTCACCTTATCACTTCCTGTTCCCTTATTTGGTCACCTTCCTCCTTGTTTGAGTTAATTGATTGTTCCCCACCTGTTTCCAGTTCCCTCATCATCCTTCTGCATATTTATACCCGGTCTGTCTGAGTATGTGTCACGGAGTCCTTGTCTAATGTTTGATACTACCCGTAGTCTTGTCCTTGCCATGTGTTCTGTTCTGTTCTGTTCTGTTCTGTTCTGTTCTGTTCTGTTCTGTTCTGTTCTGTTCTCATGTTTGTTTGGATTTTCTGGTTTTGACCCTGCCTGGATTGTTTACCCCTTTGGATTTGCCCCCAAATAAACACCATACCTACAATTGGATCTCTCCTTGTTTTCCTGTATCACCGAACGTGACAATATTTGCCCAGCACTTGGGTTAATAACAACCCAAATTGGGTTGTTTCTAACCCAGTGTTTTTTAGAGTGTGGGTTTTATCACAGTAAAAGTAGCATACATAATTTTCTTATGTTTGATTTCTGAATCCTTGAGACTATAAAATAAATCAACTGTATTAATAAAATCATAGCCATATGAGGAAATATTAATTGCACTGACTGCTCTTAATTTACTTTTTTTTTTTTTACTAAAACCATTTAGAAGTGTACTCAGAAACTTTTCAGTGACCAATATCTTCTGCTTTATTTAATCCATGGTCAGTACTGAAATTTGTACCAAAAAAAGTGAAGCGGTTTCTGAGTTAATTTATTATAGTTTATTAGATAATATTTAAGCTTTTAATGTTTTATTTAATATATGTAATATTAGTTTGAAATGTTTATTTATATTTCTGCTTTAGAACTACAACTGTACTTTGTAAATAATACAGTTTAATTACAATTTATTTATTTATGTCTATATTTTATTAAAGTTGTATTTTGACCCCTGCATTTCAATCCCATACAGCAAAACCACAGTTTAAATTATTAGATAATATTTAAGCTTTTAATGTTTTATTTAATATATGTAATATTAGTTTGAAATGTTTATTTATATTTCTGCTTTAGAACTACAACTGTACTTTGTAAATAATACAGTTTAATTACAATTTATTTATTTATGTCTATATTTTATTAAAGTTCTATTTTGACCCCTGCATTTCAATCCCATACAGCAAAACCACAGGAATTATTTTAAATGTCATTTAAATTGTATATATATACAGCAAAAGCAATCACATTTAGTTACAAAAAATGTGTGTACTGTACTTCTGTGTAATCAAGTATGAACTATAATAACGCACATGGAAACACAGAGGTCTGAATCTAAATTTCATAGCACAACATGACCAGACAGAAGTGTTGACATCAGAAGTATCTCGAAAGTTTCCAAACTCTCCCCCATCATAATGATATTTATGGGTCGTAAAACAGGAAACAGACAGAAAAAGTAAAGATGAGATCTCAATGCAATTTTATCTCTAAATTAGTATCAGCTTCCAAGGAAAGTAAATGGCCATGGTAAAACTCCCAACAATTTGTTATCTCTGTAAAGAAATTTGCTAAAAAAATATGAGCTGCTCTACAAAGAAAAAAATTCCATAGCTGGGTTTCAGGAGGATATGAAACACATCTCTGCTCCAGATTCAGTGCTACATCACCA
This sequence comes from Carassius auratus, assembly GCF_003368295.1. Lineage (NCBI taxonomy): Eukaryota > Metazoa > Chordata > Actinopteri > Cypriniformes > Cyprinidae > Carassius > Carassius auratus. Next base: position 2,922,065 of record NC_039264.1, on the reverse strand, counting down.
GCCAGAAACTACCACAGAAACTGGGTCAAAACCAAAAGTGCCAGTGTTTTATTGACCTGGGGAGAGCACACAGTAAGTTAATGTGTTACAAACTTTATCCAACAGTTCAAGGTCAAACGGTTTTTCATCTACTTTCTTATATTCCTTTCAAATCTAATCATTTATGGAAATAAAACAGTAAAATGCTATTAATAGGTTAACTGTAAGTCACCTTACTACAGTTAACATTTAAGAACTTTAAGGCAAATCTGTGTTGGCATTCTTCACAATGGTCCGATGTTTTCCAATAATTTATCAGATTTGTTTAGTTTGTTATGGAAAACTTTCAAAAATGTTTGTTTGTTCATTAATGCTGATCAAATCTGTAAAACAGACAATAATGTAACATATGCAATGTGCATAACATCTGCACAAAAGGCAAGATCGCAATTAAGCAACATGTTGCATCAACAGTAAAATAACCACAAAAAAACTTATACTTTGCCAGTGTTAACAGTATGCAGCATTGATTTAAAATATTTTATAGTTTTGAAGGCTCATAAAACTATAGAGAAGTGTCATAAGGATGTTTCTACAGTCTGTGTTTGCAGTAATCTCTCCATTCATTAATGTTATCGTCTCCTCTGAAACACATTCTCCTTTTTGTGAGGAATCTGTAAAAAAAAAAAAAAAAAAAAAAACCTTAAAAGATTATTGTTTGAAAATGTTTCGCTCAGATTTGGTTAATTTTACATGAATTATTTGGTCTTTTCAGATAGTCTAAGTTGTTCAGAGTTAATTTATCTTTATTCCACTAAATGATTTGAGCTGATCACCTCGGACGATAAATGTCTTGGAAATCACATTTCTCCCATTCCTGGAGATATTAAGTTTATAAATCCCAATTTGCTGCCCTAGGCAAGATTTTACCTGGCGCCCCATGCATCACAGCCCATTTCACCCTGTCATTGTGTTCATGATTTAGCATATATATATATATATATATATATATATATATATATATATATATATATTATACATACACACACACACACACACACACACACACACACACACACACGCGCACACATTACAGCAGAACTGTTTCCAACACTCATAATAAATCATCATATTAGAATGATTTCTAAAGGATCATGTGATATATTATTGGATGTGACTGGATGTCACAATGTGACACTGAAGAATGGAGTAATGATGCTGAAAATTCAGCTTTGCATCCCAGAAATAAATGATAATTTAAAGTATAATAAATTGAAAACAAATTATTTTAAATTGTAATAGTATATCACAATATTACATTTTTTCTGTATTTTTGATCAAATAAATGCAGGCTTGATGAGCAGAAGAAACTTCTTTCAAAAACATTAAAAATAGTAATGTTTCCAAACTTTTGGCCTGTGTCCCCCCAAAACTGCACAACTGTAGAGTAAAACATTAATAAAAAAGTGATAATAAAAAATGCGTCTTAAAACTGACATGATTGTACAAAATCACAGTCTGGGGACTCAGAACTCAGAACAACTGCTAACATTAATTTTAAGGTAAAAATAACTGCCATGAAATTATAGTATCTTACTCCTATCCAATAAATTGTTCTTTCACTACATCTCTTTACCTCTGTCTTTATCCTCTTCTCTTCTTTTTGGCACTGTATCTATCGCAGACTATGCTCATTTATAATGTGTCATGTAAATTCGGCCTTCCGTCACAATCAGGAAACTTTCACCGTGTCTAGAACTGGCGCGAGCCGCCAGGCCCGTTTCTACGAGCTGTGTGTTAACAAAAGCAGTGCTGTCTACATTGGATGCGGCGTCGGGCACGCTACACAACAAATTACCAACAACTGATCGTGCGCGCGCTATGTTTCTGACGCACTTCAAGCACTCGATGGGCGGGGGAAGATTGAAGAGCCGGACTTTTTTTTTTTTTGTTGCTTTATTTAGTAGTATTTCGAATTAATGGTTTTTAAATAGTAGCCTATTATAAAAAAAATGTAAAAAAAAAAATATTCACTCGTTCACTCATTCCGGCGCCCCTATGGATGAGTGGCGCCCTTAGCATTTGCCTATACCGCCTATGCCGCGGGCCGGCCCTGAATGGGTTTGTTGTCTGTGTTTACATTTACATTTAGTCATTTAGCAGAAGCTTTTATCCAAAGCGATTTATAAATTAGATTATATATATATGTAACATAGTTAAAAAGGTTCAGGTTAAATCCTACTAAATGTGAGTATGGTGCCACCTACTGTCACAAAGTGTACCTGCAGCGAACGCTAGTAATGACGAAGGATTATGGGTAATCCTCAAAGTAATGGAGGATTTCCCTTGAGGTAACGTGTCTATGAATGTCCGTGGACTAAACAGTGTTAACTCACTTTAAAAGCATGTAAAAGTTAAGCTAGATTTATTTTGGTTGTATAAGGTGTTGTTTATTAATTTCGCCATGTTTTTATAAAGTCAACCATCTGGTTATGTGTTTTATAGCCGATAGAGAGTCTCTCAAGTATAGCAAGCTAACTTTAAAATGATGCCGTCTTTCCAGAAAGATCATGCGCTGTTTATCCACATGAGATGACTACTCAACACTGTTTTCCTTTGTCATAAATGCAGGTATGTGACCATATGTTGATAGAAAGTGTTTTAATGTTTGAACATATGATTGAGGTATTTTATGCTGTTTGTCTGCCTCCAGTATGTTGAATTGTAACGAAGTTACATGATTGTTTACACATAAGTGACTGTTAACATAAAATGTAAAGGTAACTGTAGGAAATCTGTGTAATTACATTTTGTTGTTTTCCTCCTTGCAAGATTAAGAGGGATAATTTGATGTGTTTTAATTATTTAGTTTGAGTTTAAATTCATTATACGATCAATATGTCAAACTGTATTTTAATTTTGTGTAGAGCTTTAAGAGTAGTACATATGGGTAATCCTAAAAGTAATGGAGGATTTCCCTTGAGAAAGATCATGCGCTGTTTATCCACATGAGATGACTACTCAACACTGTTTTCCTTTGTCATAAATGCAGATGTGGAATAAACCTGCTGTTACCACAAACCTGACGGTGTCCCAGAGAGTATATTAGGCAGAAGACATAACACAGAGGTTACATATACACACACACTGTAAAAAAAAAGAGAAAAAAAAAGAAGTAAAAACAGTACAATGTAACGTAATAATTTGAAAAAAAAAAAATCCGTATTTGGTTTTTACTGGTGTTTTCCGTCATTTTTAATTACACTTTGCATTGTAGGAACTAGAAACTCGGTGGACTATCGGCGCGAAAACAGTGCTTGAGCAGAGGCCAGTCTTCATGGTTATAAGCTCGGTCAAAATATCATTTTAAAATCGGATTTCAGGTTTTGGGAAACGTTCTACACTTCCGAGGCAAATCATTTTTTGTTAAATGTAATTAGCTGCAACGTTAACTTCCCAGACAACAAGCTGTTTCGGCCCAGATCCGGCCCACATCTGGCCCACATGAAATCCATGTGGGCCAAATGTGGGCCGGATCTGGGCCGAAACAAGGCCCGGTTCCCCAAAACGTTCTTATCGCTAAGTAGTTCTTAACCTATTCCTTAACCTCTCTCTTAACCTTATGGCACGATTCCCGAAACGTTCGTACGCTAAGTATATCTTCTGTAAGTCACACTTTCGTGAGGTTGGACCATTCGTAAGCTCTCTCTTAGCGTTGTTTGAGCTCAAGATGCTGCTGTACAGCAGTCTTTAGAAACCAGCGCAGCGAAGTTCAAGTCAAACTATGGTATGTTGACAATGTTGTGGCTCAACAATGATTTTATGTTATTTTTTAAGACTCATAATAAATTATGTTCGCAATGGATACAGGCCTATTTATGAAGTTGACTTTATGTGGTATCAGAACTAATATGGTGGTAATTAGCCTAGGCTTTTTTGTAATGTAATTAAAGCGAATTGGCAATCACTTTTGATAATTAAAATCTGGCAAACAATCTGGCTCTAAATGGCTAAGATCTATAAATGGCGGTAATCAGGTGGTGTCCAGTAAGCGACCAACTATAGCAGCGATCCAACGTGTCCTTAATTGAATCAAAGACTGAGCCGGACGTGGAGACGTTTAGTCCATGTAATTTTTTTATTTGACAAAACTTAAGCCCTTTTGATATTTTGCCTGACGGGGCTATATTTAAAAAAAAAAATTCGCCTCCCGAGACAGCTCATTATGGAGCTCTACCTTCTCAGACCTGCGCTTGCCAGGCAAACGCGGAGTAATATTTGCTTTAAGCCCTGAAGTCCAGCGCAAGGTTTTTTTTTTTTTTTTTTTTTTGCTGTTACAGAGAGCTTCATCGAGTTCTTGGGAGAGGGCTACAGCCTAATCAAGACCTCTGTGTGGAGGTGCGTCCACACTGTCACCAAAGCCCTTCTGCTCCATGCCATCCATTACATCATGGTGGATGGCACACTCATCCCTATTGCCAATCCATCAGTGATTGATCAGGCGTAGGCTGCTTATCTCGAAAGGGAGACGTGGCCATAAAAGTGCAGGTTCTAGTGGACCACAGGGGTGTGATCTCCGACCTGGTGGTGCTGGTCACAAAATATAAAATATATTGGTAAATAATAGGTGAAATGTAATGTGTGTCAAGATGAGAGAATGTCTTTCTAAAATGTATTTTACACTGTTTATTACATTGACGATTGATGTTCCCTGCTCAATCGATCGGTGTTTGATTGTTTTTCCCTTTGGGAGTGTTCGCCTGTTTGGGGAGGGGGAGGGGGGGCGCTGCTCAAACAATACACCGACTCTGATGACTGAAGCAGCAGTAGCTCCGTGTCCTGTGTATTATTTATACTTTTATCTCCCCTCATCAGATATGGTACACATTAATTTTATAAGAATATGTCCTTGACATGTCAGAGAGTTATGACGAATGTAAATGAGAGTTTAAAGTGTTTAATGAGTTGTGTAAAAGTTCGCTTCGAGTTACGTCTGTGTCACGTGTGCTAGTTGTGCATTTCATGCTAATGATGGAGACCATGCCAAAGTACATGAAAAACAACCGCAGACTTGGCAACACTGGTTCAGGTGGAGCGGCAGTTACTACATAGAGCCGTAGTCTAACGACAGCTGACACAAAATCGCTTTCAAAATCGACAAAGAATCGCACCGATTTTAAAAGATTGTTTTAAAGAAGATTGTCAGTGAATTAAGGCTCTGTGTAGTAAATGCCAAACAATGTTGCCAAGTCTGTGGTTGTTTTTCATGTTCGCGGGTCTAAGCGACCCCAATACAAATAATGTGATATTTAGCCCCTAAAATGCGAACTTTAACAAGGCAACCATGCCATAAAACTTAAATTTTAATCCCGGAAAGCATTTTTTTTTTATCGGGGAACCTCCTGGAAGTGCGACTGGACTAATTTTGGACTAGTTTTGAGAAGCAACTGGGCAGGATTTGTTGTGAAAACCTGGCAACCTTGATCTGAACGCACGTGCTGGAGATATAAATTACAGGAGCGTCTTTACCGATGAGATGTACATGAAATTACATGTACATGATTTTTGCACAGCCCTACATATGAGCGTGAAGATAAGTGTGTTTGCACTCAAAATGTGTTAGAGAGAATAATTTTTGCTGACATATGAACACGTTGCATTGTCAGGGTTCATTTAAGTGTAAAACACAGGAAGAGTGGAAAATGTCACGTGTATATGTTAGAAATTTAGTATTTTATATTGTTTCATTTGTGAACACAGTAGTCAGTGAAAGACTGTATATATGTACTTCTTTTTTTTCTATATTGTGACTTCTCTTGAAGTGATGCTCTGTCATTTATTGACATAAATGTATTTGATCTGTTTTAAATGGTAAAAAAAACAATACACAGACTCTGATGATTGAAGCAGCAGCGGCTCCGTGTCCTGTGTATTATTTATGCTTTTATCTCCCCTCATCAGGCGGTGAGGGTACTACATGGCAAGGTCCAGCAAAACTTCAAGTTCCTCTGACGAGAGGCTTGGTGTCCTTTTTTACGTTGCTTCCCCAGCTTATTTTGTATCTAACTCTCTCTCTCTCTCTCTCTCTCTGTTTATTGTAGATAGGTTGCTTTTTATTGAAAACATAAACCAATTGCAATTGATACCGCATTAAACAGAAGTAACTGCAGCTGCTTCCCAATCAATTCTGATTGTAAAGTACCTTACCATTAATATAAAAGTGTATTATATAATTTTCATAAGTCGTTAAACCCATGTCAAGAAGCGGCACAAGTCGCACAAACGGGATAAGGAGGGTGGAAGATTAGCGAGGGATCCCCGGTACGTCTAACCGTCACAACATATGGTGTGAACATATTACTGACCATTTGATAATTCAATTTATAGTCTATATTCTACTGATAACTTAAAATATGTTAAAATAAATTTGCATAGAGCGTGTTGTCTTTCTTAACGCTGTATTGCACTATCGCGTGAAGTGGAAAATCGATTCCTGAGCAACCGATGCCAACTAATTCAGCACCCTCACTTTGGACAGCGCTCTTGTAACGTCGGACGCAAGAGGCAGCGTGCTAAGAAGCTTCCTAATGAACACTTCGGGGACACACACTTAGGAACATAAACAACTTTGGTTCTTTCGAGGTCTTCTTAGCGTGCTAACAGTGAGTGTTATCGGGGGAACGGGCCATGGTTGTTTACTATTAAAAACTGTTACTTGTGTGTGTGTAATGCACTGTCGTGTTAGTGTATTGAAGTGAGATCTAAGATGAAGAATAATAAACCCTCCGAACATTTACTGAAGGTTTTTTATTAATTAAGTAATTTGTTTATTTTTAGGTTCTGAAGTATCGTAAATAAATAATGAGTAGCCTACCTGAGGTGATAGAAAATTTGCCTTAAGAGATATTTTAAGATGCACATCCACTTCTTTCAGCTAAGACAAGGCAACATTTGGGCTGTCAGAGAAAATGTAATATACATCTAATCATAGCCGAAGAATAGACTAGTCATTAAACCGACAGCTAATGAATGACTACATATGTACATGAGCCTGAAAAAAAAAACTAATAGCCAACTCCTCGCCAATTTAAACATAAAAGCACAAAAGACATGAAAAGCTTTATTCAGCACCCGCGCGCTATTCGGTGTGCATGCAGACACCCACGTCTACAGCTCTTAAACACCGAACTGAGTCTCTTCTTGTTCTTGAAATGACAAATAGCCTACATACAAAATCTCGAAAGTACGAAAAAACGGTCGGTTATGTCTAGTGACAGTTGAGAAAGAAATGGAATGCGTATCATGTTGGTTGTAATATCTCCTTAGGGTACAGTGCGCTCACATTGAATTGTTTATTAACTTTTAAAGATGTGACTGAAAGTTCAATGCAATCGGAGATATCGTCTTTTAAAACTATGACAGCTTAACGCCTAAAAACGGCTGGTAAGGGACTACAACGAGCTTCTTTCCCAGGTCTTTTACTCACAAACCCATTTATTTATAACAATAACCTATTTCATATTTTTATTTAAAAAAAAAAAAAGTAATCACAAGTAAGCCTTTGCTGATTTTGCCAATCGGGGGTATTTGTGGTCGTTAGTTTTCCACCAGTCCATGGGGTCGATGTGGTGGGCACGTGTCCTGGCAGTAGGCTACTCATTTAATTCGGATGTATTTCTGCTTTACCAAACAAGACAGCGATTGCAGATGCAGACAGTTTAGTTTGGGTCTTTAATGGCAAATTTGACACATTTCGTTAGAATTCTTTAATAATTTAATTCAGAAATATGACTGGGATAGTTTGTTTGTTAAATTCAAGTTTGTTTTTTAAATAGTCTACAAAGCGGCCAGCGCAAGACGAGTTGAGCATTTTTTTTTATCAGTTTATCCTTCTCAAATAAATAAATAAAGAAGATTAGCGTCATTATATTTTAGGAATAAAGTCAAAATAACGATAATAAAATCATGTTACATTGCATGAAGTAAAAGTGAATATATTTTTAACCATATTCCGCCAAAAAATATAAAAAAAGTATGTGGCACCTGTCATTGTTCACATTTAACACGTAGGCTAAAACAGCAATAGGCTTACTGACGAATTTTAAACTCAGTGATTTATTTGACGAGACACTCGTTTGTTTTAAATTGTTCTGAGGTTTTTTCAACACGCACTCAAATATTCGTTTTTATTTCGTGCTGCAAATATTAAACAGAAAAATATAATTGATTCACGTGCCGCTTGAAAGGAGATAAATGCAAATAAAGAGCGTAAAAAAACATTTATTGTTTGTATCTTCTTAAAATTGACAGAAGGCTGAGGCGTTGTGTTATAATAAAAGCTTGTGAATAGTCAGATATAATTTACTTCAGAAAACATAACAGAGTCGATTTTTTTTTAATATATGGGCGGTATGTTTATGGTTATCAACCAGTGAAATATTTTTTTTTTCTTTCAGAAAATAAAAATCATTGTAATGCAGCTAACTCGTAATCACGATTAATACGTTTGAAACAGAGAGTTAATACACTGTGGTTTATTAATTTCAGTCGTTTGGGACGGCGGTGACACAGAAGACCCTCTCACAACATATTGCTTTATAGATTGCGTTTGGCGCTCAGAAATCTTTTGTGCTTTTATGTTTAAATTGGCGAGGAGTTGGCTATTAGTTTTTTTTTTTTCAGGCTCATGTACATATGTAGTCATTCATTAGCTGTCGGTTTAATGACTAGTCTATTCTTCGGCTATGATTAGATGTATATTACATTTTCTCTGACAGCCCAAATGTTGCCTTGTCTTAGCTGAAAGAAGTGGATGTGCATCTTAAAATATCTCTTAAGGCAAATTTTCTATCACCCCAGGTAGGCTACTCATTATTTATTTACGATACTTCAGAACCTAAAAATAAACAAATTACTTAATTAATAAAAAACCTTCAGTAAATGTTCGGAGGGTTTATTATTCTTCATCTTAGATCTCACTTCAATACACTAACACGACAGTGCATTACACACACACAAGTAACAGTTTTTAATAGTAAACAACCATGGCCCGTTCCCCCGATAACACTCACTGTTAGCACGCTAAGAAGACCTCGAAAGAACCAAAGTTGTTTATGTTCCTAAGTGTGTGTCCCCGAAGTGTTCATTAGGAAGCTTCTTAGCACGCTGCCTCTTGCGTCCGACGTTACAAGAGCGCTGTCCAAAGTGAGGGTGCTGAATTAGTTGGCATCGGTTGCTCAGGAATCGATTTTCCACTTCACGCGATAGTGCAATACAGCGTTAAGAAAGAATGATGATTCCACAATGAAACCAGATGATTATTAGGAGGTAAAGAGTCTTTCCCAGTCTTGCTCCTGCACCGTGGCTTGTTATTTCAGCAGTTGTGCATGTCATGCATCTTTCTGTTTAGGCAAACCCACAAACATTAGGAATAAAAACAAAAATACACTTATAAAAGTGGTTATGCTTTGACCAAAAGAACTGTAGTACACAAACTAAAATTGATGACCAAAAGTAGAGTTATTATAACACACCTTTGACCACCAGCTGTGTGCTGCGCTCAAGTCCCAAATCTGGGACAAAACAGAGATACGTTCCTCCATCAGAGAGCTGAAGATCGGTGAGTTTGAGAAAGATGTTCCCCTTCTTGAGCTCCTCGTGTAAAACTTCTGCTCTGTTCTTATACGCTTCATCCTGCTCCTTTACAGAAATGTTTCCATTGATAATATCAAATACATTCCTGACGTCATCGTGTCTCCAGTGGACTGTCAGCGGTTTATCTTCAAGCACAATACTGTTTTGACTGCAATTCAAGATGACAGAGTCTCCTTCAGTGACTTCAACAACCTGATGGAGAGAGACTAGAAAACATTGCTTTGTTTAGAATTAAAATTAATTATTGACTAATAACTTTTGGGGTCCAAAGGTTTGAGAACCAAAGTGGTTTTGTTTTGTTTTTTAAGAAATTGAGTGCTGTTGATTATGTGACTCTTTGAACAGAGTCAGACAGTCATCATTTCATTTTTTTTTTTTTTTGAACAAACTGTTTTGCGGATAGTTCGCAGTTAAAAATGTAATAAATAATAAATTACAATGTAAAATAAATAAATAAATTGGTCTCAAACCTTTGGACTTCCTTTCCTCTGTTCTTACCTGAACCTGTTAACAGTATGAACACTGAAATGATACAGCACCTGTAAACCATAAAGAAAAAATATTAAAATAAAATATAAAAAATAATAACAAAAACTAATACTATCCTGTCAGCATACAGCAAAAATTAAGCTTACTTAATTTAAATCTCACATGTTGTAAACTAATTTTCAACAGAAGTTGCTAAAGGCAAGTCAGTTGAATGTTAAAAGCTGACAAATTGACATTGTGCCATTGAATAGAATACACAATTATACTCACATTTACTGGCCATCGCTTGTTTTTTAAGCATTACAATTTTTTTATTAAAAAATACTGAACATCTCATTAAAATATAATTTGAAATATGTTCATTTAGATTTTTAAAAGTAATACAAAACATTTTTTTATGATTTGATTTTTTTTTTTTTTGAAAACAACAAACACGTGTATTAAAACACGTGTAACACATGTGGTTTAAATATCCTCACATCCCAGAAAAAAAGTTGCCTATGGTATGTCAAATCAATAGAGAGAAAAGAAATAATCAAATCTATTTTAAATGCTGAGCATTTAATTTACCATATTAAAAGTAAATTTCAGGCTTAAGTCGTTTATTCATCTTGATTTAAAATTAGGCACCTAATTTGAAACAAACAGAAAAATCCCTCCAAATCCCACGAGTAGACTACACTGTAAGACTTACACTTACAATTTACAATAATGAATGAAAGACCGTGATATATTGCATATAACAATAAAGCCTTACCGTCGGCACATGTTAGACGATGTCGGGGTTACTGCCAGACTCAAAAGAAATTCACTATGAATCACGAGGGATTTATACATGCGTCAGGCAAAATTACACGCCCCCAGAGTTTCAGGTCAGTAACACGTTTGAAGGAAGCAATGCCAAGAAGAAACAAAATAACATTACATGGTAACTGAAATATTAATTAAATGTCCATTGTCTAAAACCCCTTCGAAATCCCAAGAGTAATACAGCTATTAACAGTGTTGGGAAGGTTACTTTGGAAATGTAATAGGTTACAGATTACAAGTTACCCTGTTTAAAATGTAATAGTAGTGTAACTTTTTCAATTACTTTATTAAAGTAAAGTAACTAAGTACTTTTGAGTACTTTTTGATTACTTTTCTAAATTTGTGAAAATTAAAGAATAATAAATAAAAGCATATACATCAACTTAAATACAGTTATCTAATAAGCATGTGACGTATTCTGTGTAATAAACTCCTGAAACATTGGTGTTTTTTTTTTAACTGCTGTCTCTTTGTATATGATGATAGTTTTCTCAAAATAAGTAAAATGCACATGAAGTGACACAGAGCAGTTCTAGAAATTATGTGTATGTGCTTGTGTACTCATATATTGAGACGGCAGAGGTTGAAAACACTGCGAGCTTCAGTAGGCCTATAGTAAATGAAACCATGTCTTTGCCATTAATTTACAGGAGGGGCGGACTGGGAAAAAAATTCAGACTGAAAAATTCTCACAAAAAATAGTTTTGTCCATGAATTTGTTTGTATATGGACCTGACATAAAAAAGATTTAAATCTTTAATTTGGGGACATGCAAAATAATTAAAAGTTCTCTCCTGAACTGCACCTTCACTTCCGTTTTTCTCTTCAGTCTCTTTATTTTGCCGTGTTATCCATCTCTCTCATGACTTTAATACTCAAGATTGAACAAAACTATACTTTACAATACAATACTGCAATATCTTTATAGAAAAATCCTAATACTGTACACGAGTCATGTTTTTCCCTTACAAAAATTGACCATGCTTTTATTAGCCTATATAAAAGTAAAATAACCTTGTTTTGTTTTTGTGCAAATGGATTTGTATTTATTTTTAAATAAACACATTTGTAAAATAATTTTACATTTCTGGTTACCACAGTTAAACAATAGTAACCATTTTCTCTGGATTTATAGTTAAATATTAAAATTTTAATTTTCGTAAGGGTTGTGTTGTTGTCTGTCGTAGCTCCCCCTAAACCTATATTAAAAAAAAAAAAAAAAAACGGATTTTTACTAAATTACTACTGTAACATTACAAAAGATAATAATGATGTCCTTTATATAGTATTTTGAGTGATGACTGATGAGCAACGTGCTACTGCTTGATTAAATAAAAAAACAAAGACAAAAAACCATCTTTACAGATGAAACTGACCTGAAACCCTGAACAGTAGTTCTGCTTCTCTGCTCCAGCTGTGCGCTTCCACAGTCCACTATTCTCTCTCTCTCTCGCATTGATTACTCCGAGTCTGATCCAAACCGGTTGGCGGAGGCGCGCGAGTCATGACTCCATGATTTATTAGAGATTAATTATCAAATGGTGGATTCGCAAACGATCGCTTTAGTACATTCGGCAGGTAATTATACAATAATGATATTAAATAGTGGGGCAAAATCGGCTGCCAGGCCACCGGGAATTGTCCTGGTTCTCCCGGTGTCCAGTCCGCGCCTGATTTCCAACACGCAGAATGTGAAAGTAATATATTACATTTTGGGGGCTTAATATTCACAGACACTAGTCCATGTCATGTTTTGATTCAAGTGTACTGACCTACTTTTGATTTAATCATCCAAAATGTGGCATATTCCGTCCGCGTTAGGCGTTCCATTTTTCTGACTGGATTCTACGAACCAGACTGTGTTTCTGCATCCCGGTTATTATTAGGGCGTATGTCTTAGAATAGTCAGTGCAATTTGGGAAAGAAATCAGTTAAATCTGTATGTGGATGTGTGTAAATATTCAAATGTAATCCCCTTTGTAATCGTTAAAAAGTTCATAAGTAACTGTAATTTAATTACTCATTTTTTGCAGTAACTGTAATTAATTACAGTTACAATAATTTTGTAATTAAATTACGTTACGCCGTTACATGTAACTAGTTACTCCCCAACACTGGCTATTCATAATGCAAGACTGGTGTATATCAAATAGGCACTTATTTAACTTCGCTCGTTTCACAATGAGTCTACATTGTATGCTACAGAAGCCCCAACTTACCGTAACTTAACTTCTGTCACTTTAAGAACCATCCACCCAAAACTCCAGGGCCCGTATTCATAAAGAATCTTACTGCAAAAAGTAGCTCCTAGTGACAAAATTCTAAGAAAATTCTTAGAAATGTGGGCGTTTACTCTTAAAATTAAAGAAAAAATCCTAGTAAAGAGAAAAGTCATTCAGAAAGCATCTTATCCCTTAAAAGAGGTCTTAAGGTAAAATTTGTTATGAGCACAGACGAGGACTTTTAAGAGTCTTAAGAGTTTCTTTAGCAGAGGAGAAAATAGCAGAGAGACGAAGAGACAGAAGAAATGTGTTGCAGACAATGGATGACAGTGAGTTAATAAGACGCTATAGATTATATAATAATTTATCATTTAACATACAAATTAAAGTAATCACTACATTACAATATTTGGCAACTGGGAAAATGCAACAATGCAATAGTGATGATTTGGGTCTGTCACAACCTTCTGTAAGCAGAGTGATCACACAAACAATTACAGCCCTTTCAGAACATCTTATTGTGTCGCAGTTCATTTATTTTCCACTGGACATTCCCACCTTGCAGGCTCAAAAAACTGCATTTATGAACATAGCAGGCTTATAGGTGCGCACAGGCAGGGAGAATGAACCATTAATAGTTTGTGCTATACGCTCTAATGTCTGCTTCTTGTCCCTTGCTGTGACACCCGGCCCGAATTATCCTTTAAGAATGGCCTTGTGTTCATCCACTAACTGGGCTAACGGTAAAGACTCTTCCTCTGTCCAGTTTGACTTTCTCGCCCTTCTTGGTTTTGATTCCTTGTTTGATACATTACAACCAACATTCAAACCGCCACTTAAATAGGACAGCAATCACTGTAATTAGGAAGAGTGGAACAATTTTTATCATTCTAAGCCAATCAAATACCTTATAGGAAATTACAAGCATGGTAAATAAAAAAAAGGACTTAGATACACACATATAATGTGTGTGTGTGTGTGTTTGTTTGTGTGTGTGTGTGTGTGTGTGTGTGAAAAGATTCTTTATGAATACGGGCCCAGATTTCAGACTTTGTTTTAAAGGCCCTGTTTTTCGTGCTTTTTTGAAGCTTTGATTGTGTTTACCATGTGCAATATAACGTGTCCATGTTTCGAGTGTAAAAAAAACAGTATTTTTCACACAATTCACCTTTCTGTATACCACTGTTTTCACTGTCATAAAAACGGGCTGATGACTTCCTTGTTCTACAAAGCCTCTCCTTCAGAAATACATAACGAGTTCTGATTGGGCCAGAGGTTCCTGTGTTGTGATTCGACACCAGCTTAGCGCACACCCTCCTGGAAACTTGATTGGGCTAGTTTTGGAGTAGTTTTGAGAAGCAAGTGGGCAGGATTTGTTTTGAAAACCTGGCAATCCTGATCTGAACCATAGACAGTAAAAGAACGCATGTGCTGGAGATGTACTTATAATCACAGAAATTTTACAGATATTATTTATACCAACAACATTACACACTAACTAAAGTTTAAAACATGGGATCACGAAGAACGGGACCTTTAATAATTCATCTGTTGGATGAACTACGTTATCAGCAAATCTATTCCTAGACAAAGGGTTTTAAAAAGACTCTGAGTCTTCTGCAAATGTTAAAATGTTGGCTGCATCCGAAAACTGAAAAATGCTGCCTTCGGAGGACGCATTCCAAGATCATGAGGCATCAAGGCACGTCCAAATTCAAAGTTATCTTCACTTCCTGTCTCCTGAGATTCATTTTTCAGGCCGATTTCTGAAGGCAGCATAGATGTATACTTGGCTGCCTTTGATATCCCACAATCCTGTGCGTTCCATTCCATGAGAGTTACGGCAAAAAAATAAAGATGGCGTCTGAAAGTTGCGGTCGGTGGTCAGTTTGTGTGTAAATGTATGTTTCTGATCAATGTTTTTAACTTTTTATGCCATTTCTAACGAGAAATTAATATAGCAGTAATGAAATATACACTTAGTTATCACCAAAGCTCTCTATATTTTGCTGTAGATCATTAAACCATTACTCCGCCTTAGAAGCCTGTCCAAAATCAGTTTCATGAGGTGCCTTCATGCAAAAACACTACCTGCAAAGTCATTGCCTGATTAGACAGCAAGGCAGCAAGTCACCTGCCTAAGTTTTCGGATGCAGCCGTTAAATGTTTCCCAAACTTTTCTTCTTGTTTATTGTCGTCTTCAGGTGCATTCCCGCCCCCTACTGGGTTGGAGTGTGGACCATTGATGGACTTGGATGAAATAAAACTAATTGGAAAAGTAGCCGGATACTATTCTACTTTCTATTCGCATTGAATCATTCTGCTCTTCTCAGAAATGTTTCTGAAGTCCGAAATGCTGATGACAATGTGTTTCCGTTGAGCTGAAAGACGCTGATCCATTTCTTCATACAGTGAAATGTATGTTAAGAGAATTGGTAATGTTCATTTGACTAATTTTCTTACATTCATCGTTTTTAGTAATATCAATGAATAATATGTGTATGATCCTATTTTTTGGACAAACAGAAGTGTAGTGGGACATTTGTTGTTTTATGTCAGTTCATGCTTTTTTTTTACCACTAGGGATGTTAAACGTGGAAATGTTTCTTGGTTTTGTCAGTGGAATTGAAAAGTGATAATATTCCGATAATATTCCGATAATAGTCTTATAAGGTCATCTGTTGTAATCATGGGCAGGTTTGAC
The DNA here is from genome assembly GCF_003368295.1 of Carassius auratus. Lineage (NCBI taxonomy): Eukaryota > Metazoa > Chordata > Actinopteri > Cypriniformes > Cyprinidae > Carassius > Carassius auratus. The sequence continues at coordinate 2,906,207 of NC_039264.1, read as the reverse complement.
TCTGGAGAAGGCTTCAGGTCCGATATCTTCTCATTAGGTTCTGGAAGAAAAGAAGCATAGAAAATAAAAAATAGTCTAAGAGTTCCTATCGATCTAATTATTAAATTAGTCCCCCATTACAGCGATTAGTAACCATTCACAATAAATTATGAGATGCTGACAAAGACAGAAAAACTGCATAATACCAATAAAATTAAACTGTATTTTCTTTCTTTTACGATCTCTCTTTATTAGTAAGACAAATATTACTTTAAAAGACTTGCCCTCCTCACATGAGCAACAACACTGAAGGTGTGAAGGACGACCATCTCTTCTCTGCTGGTGATGTGTAGTTTATAATATCCAGAATGTTCAGGTGTGATGTTTGTGATGAGATTCGGTATCGAGGTCTAGTTTCAAACTCTCTTTGAATTGTTGTATTGTTTCATCATATAGCTTAACCTCATTGTTTGTTTTATTCAGTGTAGTTATTGAAACAAATTTAGCACAACCGCGTTCTTTAGAAATCTGCAGACTTCCACCATATCAATCTCGTATTTCAGTAAGATCAGTGTGTAGTGTGACAGATTGACCCTCAATCACTGGCACTGATGTGATTTTATCCTCCTTGAGAAGCACACCTGGAGAATAAACAGAAACAGTTTCTCAGATGGAGATCGAATTCGATTTACATCCACATATTTTTATGCACATTTGGGATATCGCATTAAAAGTTACTGCACCAGTTTTCCTGGAAGTGACAATGGAAGAACATGGATGGATATTTATTTGTAAATATTTAATTCAATATTCCAATTTAATTCACAACTTTATACAAAAACCAAAATCTCGTCCAACCAACCTTGCGACTTCCTACAGCTCATATAATAATAATTTATTGTTCGTAATGTCAGTCTCTAAACGCATGACATACCCACGACACAAATTTAGGATAATACAATTTTTGTTGAGACATGAAATGTTTCATGAAATGAAAACTTTGTTTTTGTAATATGGTTTAAAGCTTACAAAAACATTTATTACGACATTCGACTAACTTATTATTTTATTTTTTTGATTAATACCGAGAGACCGTAATATATTATTTCCCAAAGCGTGGAGTATAATTGAGAAAGTATTAACATGTTGTAGCCTGTGCTAATGTCAAGTTTAACAGAGCAAAAGGAAGCACGGGTGAATGTTAAACGTCTGACACACATTAATAAAGTAGCCTACGCTAACTATAAAAGATCGTTTTACCGTTAGTATATGACTAAGTATGAGTAAGACAGAAGGCTGACTAATTTCGAAAGCGACTCATGATTTTTATTTTCCAATGAAAATCATAGATATGTAAGCTGTGTCCCAAAGTTGAAGGACACGGACGAAGGTCCCTCCGAAGTGCGTGAGATGCTCCGCATTCGCAGGATTTCCTAATTCCGCCACCCAATAAGCGCTTTCTCGCATAGCACTGGTACGAGAGGAGCACTGACGAGAGGACAGCCCTGACATGATAGGGGAGCCAGAATTGCTCATTTTTGTTTTTATGTTTTACGTCATGGAGGAGACGGTGTTGTACCTCAGGCTTAGCCAAGACCGAGGCCAGGGAGGTTACACTGGTTTTTTAATAAAACTGAATAAACTGATTATATATATATATATATATATATATATATATATATATATATATATATATATATATATATATATATATATATATATATATAGCATAGTACAGCTGGCAGTGCTCTGTTTGACCGGTCCCAGTCCTGCAGATGCAGTCTTTCATATAGTTAGCAATAATGTATTAATATTTTCACAATAAATGTTGTTACTTTCATTTTCAAAAATATGCACGTCTTTTACAACATTATGCATTGTTGTAGATTAAACTACCCAACAGTATATTTAGTAGTGCAGAAGTAATATTAATGTAAAACCATCTTGACTAATTATTTTTCAAAACAATACTGTATACTTTTACCTTTATTCTCAATACCTTAAGCATATCAGAGTATGCAAGATAACACTTTTACTTAAAGGACTGTTCAGCAAAAAATTAAAATTTCACCCTCAAATTAAGAACAGTAATAAAACACCAGAAAATGGAAAAACTTATGAAAAATTTTAAAGGCAGGTTTGCAATCTTAACATTAGAAAATATGACATAGCGGGCATGCGTACAAGATACTCAAGTGCTAAAGTTTGGTTTAAACATTTGTAGACATCTCTTGCATGACATCACTTTAAAAAAAAAAAACAGAGGGAAAGACTATTGTTTTATATAGTCTCTGTCTTATTGTTTGTGGGCTTTATGTAAAAAACTAAAATAAACTTTCACTAGTCATTGAAGTAAATGAAAACACAATACACATTTTAATGTGAAGCCCTCTCCACACAACTCTCACCTTCCACTGTGGTCATATGCGCACAAGTGATTCTGGGATATGGTAGGGTGCGAAGTGTCCATCAGATGTACACTTTATTTTCATGGGAAATGAAGGGTGCATTTGAAGTCGCTTTCGAAATTCGCCAGCCTTCGTTGCGCCGCCCTTTCAGAGTGTGCATTCTGACCATAGACAGTAGAAGAAAGCTCATTTACAACTGTGTGAAACAACGCAACCTTTAGATTATCAACTAGAGAGCAGAAAACGTTCAGACATGTTATGAACACTGTTATGTTCATTAATAAACAAAGTGATCCTCTGGCTCAGTGGTAAAGCATTGCTTTAACAGCACAAAAGGTTGTGGAATCGATTCCCAGAGAACACATTAGGTAATTTTTTTTTTTTTTTAGTAGCTTTGGATAAAAGTTTTGCTAAAATGCATAAAAATACAAATCATTAAAATTAACTCTACAAAATGTAACATACATGCAGTGTAAAAAACCTGAATATCCAAACATTTAATGTTAATTTGGGAGTTTAGATGGCTGTAAAAAAAAGAAAGAAAGAAAAAAAATACAACTATGTTCCATTGTTTTCCATTGTGTGTACTCTTCGGTCATCATCAAGGCCAATCCTCTGACTCTCGGGTCTTCTCTTCGGGTTCTTTAAGAAAACAAAAAAGCAAAGGTAAAAAAAAAGGTGATTAGAGGTTCCCATCAATGTAAAAATCAACTCATTACAGTGATTTATAATTCTGATTGAGGATTTGCATGAACCTATTCACCGTGACTAAGAATACTTGATAAAATGACAGACAGAAAAATGCGTCTCTTGTTTTTTGAAAATTATTTTTAATCTTCTTACATATGCTTGCCATAATTAATAGTTTAACAGGTACAGGTCTTATAAAGACACTTGATGAACTGTACTCACATAAAAAGCAACACTGAATGTCGTGGAGTTCTTCAGTCTGTCACTGGTGATGTGTAGTTTATAATGTCCACAGAGTTCATTTGTGATGTTTGTGATGGTCAGAGATCCAGTGTTGTGGTCCAGATGCAATCTGTCTCTGAATCTTTCTTCATTGCATAGGTTTTCCTCGTTATTTGTTTTATCCCATTTAGCTATGACTGTAAACACAGCCTCTTTGTTTCCACTGGAATCAGCAAATTTCCACCAGACCAGCTCATCGTCCTGGATTTCAGTGAGATCGCTGTGTAGCGTGACAGACTGTCCTCTCATTGTTTTCATCAACTTAATTTCATCTTTCGCGATAAAATAACCTTGAGAATAGACAGAGATAAACATGTCTTTTTCAACAAATCTCTTTCTACTTATTTTCCTGATTTCTGTAATTGTGACTGACTTTGATAAATCCAGCAGATGCTGTTGTTTATAGTATGAAGTCTGCAGTGTGAATAGAACAATTCATTTACTACTTTCTCATTACAAGGCTTTCTAGATCTTGAATATTAAATGTTGAATGGTATTGGGAGAAAAATTTATTTATTTTTCTTTCTTAGAAATTCTAAATGCTGGATAAAGTTATTTTGATCATTTTTCCTCCATCAGAGTTTCCACAGCCGTCTTAAAGTTCTGTAAGGTATAGTCACATTGCCTATCCATTGGTTTACCTCAGGTTTCACCATTGTTGTACTTCTGTGCTTTTAATAGCTGAACTTGATTTTCAAGATTTCAAGATTTTTATTTGTCCCATACATGGTTATATGGAGATCATATGACCAGCAGTGAAATCTAAGTCAGGTACGCACCATGGACAGTGCAATTATTAAAGAATACAAACACAAGAAAATAATACAAAATATAAATATGAATATATAATCTTATATACAAAATATAAGATATGGAAAAAGATAAAAATAAGAATTAAATAAAAAGCTTTAAAATAAAATGCACAGGACAGTATACCTTAGACTTAATAAATATTAAGATGAGTACAAGATGAATGTACATGGGAAGAATGTGCAAACAGGTTGTACAGGGTTTTTACATAGCGGCAATAGAGGTAAAAAAAAAGAGTTAATAAATAAAAATTAAAAAGTATAGAAATAGCAAGTGACAATGTCAATATATTCAGTATCTTACTGATTTTTTGGGTCCAACATGCAGTATGAAAGGGGCTTAAGGCTGCTGTTGTCTCTTCCTGAAGTCCACAATCAGCTCTTCAGTTTTACTCACATTCATATAGAGACAATTTTCCTGGCACCATGATGTGAGTTTCTCTACCTCATTCAAGTATGCGTTCTCATTATTGTTGGAATGGAGGCCCAGAACCATAGTATCATCAGCAAATTTGATTATAGATGTGGAGCTGTGCGAAGACACAAAGTCATGTTGTAGAGAGAGTAGAGAAGAGGTCTCAGGACACAGCCCTGTGGGGCTCCTCCATTCAGGCTGATGGAGCTGGAGGTGTACTGGCCTAGTTTCACCACTTGAGGTCTGGTGGTGAGGAAATCAAGAATCCAGTTGCATAATGAAGAATTCAGGCCAAGGTCCATGAGTTTAAAAGCTAGCTTGATGGGGACTATAGTACTGAAAGCTGAGCTATAATCGAAAATAGCACTCTTACATAGTTCCCATTGCTGCTGTCAATGTGCGTGAGAGAAGACTGCAGGACGTGAGAGATGGCATCTTCAGTGGATCTATTGGGGTGATAGGCAAACTGAAGAGGGTCCAAATTATCAGGAATGGAGGAGCAGATGCTGTTCTTTATGAGTTTCTCAAAGACCTTCATGACTGTTGACGTGGAGGTGGTTATTCAGGTAGCCATTGTTCATCTAGACGTTCCAGAGAATCTCAGATGGCCATGTTGGGTTGCAAGATAAAGTCCAATCGGTGTCCAATGTTCAAAAGTGTTCCTTTGTCATAAGTGATCACTGCAGACAATATGTGTGTAAAAAGAGAGAGCAATATAAAGTGCAAAAGTAAATACAAACACAATCGAAGTGAAAGCGACCTGGAAAGCATCCGAACTCAGTGGTGCCATCTTGAAATGTTGTAAATAAGCATCCGTACTTGGGATAAACAATTTAGGTTTCATCGCACAATGAATAATGTTCATGTTTACAGCAGTGGTATCTTTGTAATCATATCAAACTTAGAAAGTTCGGAACCATAAAATGTATTAGTTGTACAGTAACTTACTGTTTTTTGAATGTTTCTCCTGATCAGGCGTTTCTGCACCTGCTGAAAAAAAAATGTCTCGTAGCAATAAAAACATAGTTAATTTAAGCTGTAGAGTTAACACAATGAGATATCACTGTGTCAGTGGACAGAATCAAGCCATATATAAACACAAGAGTCATAGTTAAATAGTCTCTCACCATTAGTCAGCCAGATGTGTTCTTCTCCATCAGGTTGGCCTAAATAAAAATAATCACTTAATTACAGGAATTATGTAGAAATACATGAATCCATTTGAACAAAACTGTGTTTTGCACAATAAAACTATTATTTTTTATATTATTTTAGGGGTAACAATTACCTTGATTAGCCTCTTGTTTAGATGTCCTTTGGTGATAGTAATAGAAAATACAACAGAAAACTGCAACCACAGCCAGAGCAAAAAAGTAAACCAGCTCTATATAATGTGTGGACGAATCTGATGTTGTAATGGAAAGAGAAATATGTATCACTAACCAAACTGAATCAGTAAGAGGCCGTTCACACTGAACACACCAATGAACAATATGATGATGATGATGATGTAGAACATTTTGAAGAGTTACTGATGATGACAGGAACAGACAGATGAGCTGAAAACATGAGAGAATAAGTCTATAATGGATACATAATCAAACAAAATACATTGCAAAAACTACTCACTAGAAGAAACAATAATGCTGAATTTCTTGGGCAGGACTTCTTTTCCACCAATGATCTGCAAAAATCCATATAATCCAGCATGTTCCTCTGAGGAGTTTGTGATGGTCAGAGATCCAGTCTGACTGTCCAGCTTCAGTCTGTCTCTGAATCTTTCATCAGGACCATCATAATATGAGATCTTATTAATCAATCTGTTTATTTGAGCTATACGAGTGCTGTCAGATCCAAATGTCCACAGTATCAGCTCAGCTTTCTGTATTTCAGTAAGATCAGTGTATAAAGTGACAGAATCTCCCTCCATCACTGACACTGACTTCACTTCATCCATATAACCAAACACACCTGCAGAAGAGAGACCGCTTGAGAGATTCAACCTGAACAAATTCAACTGAGATCACGGAGTTCATCACGAATCATCCTTATAGTAAAATATTGGTGTGTGGATATAAAATATTCACAGGTTCAGACCATTATAAAGTTCATATTTTGTTGTTAATGAGGCTTAAATTGAACTTTAGGAGCAAAATAAAGTCTCTCATTTACTGTGTGAAACAGTGCAACCTTTAGATTGTCAACTAGAGGGCATAAAACGTTCAGACATCACTGTTATGTTCATTAACCCTGAACAAAGTGTTCTCAGTGGTAGAGCATTGCGTTGGCAGCGCAAAAGGTTGTGGTTTCGATTCCCAGAAAACACGTGTTAGGTAAAAAATGTTAGACTAAATGCACTGTGAGTCACTTGGATGAAGGTGTTTGCTAAAATGCAAAAAAATACAAAACATTAAAGTTTTTCTTACAAACTATAACAGACATGCAGTGTAAAAAACATGAAATTACAAACAGGGTTAGAAAAAATGACAACAGGTTATTTGGGCTCCATATAATGCTGTCAGATCCAAATGTCCACAGTATCAGCTCAGCTTACTGTATTTCAGTAAGATCAGTGTATAAAGTGACAGAATCTCCCTCCATCACTGGCACTGACTTCACTTCATCCATATAACCAAACACACCTACAGAAGAGAGACTGCTTGAGAGATTCAACCTGAACAAATTCAACTGAGATCACGGAGTTCATCACGAATCATCCTAAAATATTGGTGTGTGGATATAAAATATTCACAGGTTCAGACCACATTTCAAGTCCCTCAGGATATTTTGTAGAAACAGGAACAACAAAATATAAAGTGGCCGTAAGAAAAAGTGAGTTGCAGTTAAGATCGCTGAATAGTTCCCAAATATTGGACAAACATCAACACAAGCATTTTTGAGTTTAAGCTTCATAAAACAGATCAAAACATTGCTTCAGACATTTAATTTGTTAATTATATTCAAATCATTTTTAAATATTAAGACCATTTAAATCTACTCACCTTCCACGAGTAACGTAGCGAGTACAAATAAAACAAACGTCTCCATATTTTATTGAGTATAAGATCAGTAAAAGTTGGTCATTGCTAGGCTAGTTGCTAAACCGCTCCGTCGAGTCTCAAAGCGTTTGATCAGTTCGTCCAATCAGTTTCTAAACGAGCTAATCCACAGGGAGACAGCAATGATACTTAACATAATTTCACTTTTACACATGCTTTTGTCATATTTCACCGTGTGTAGATCAGTAGGTCGCGTTTGTACGAGTGAAACGCAAAATGTTTTTGATTTAACTGTTGGAAAATCAGTGGGCTAAATCCGATCAAAAGGAGACTTCCCAAAGGTATTTGTCCTGGAGAACCATTGGCCGTGTATCTGCAGCGCAAGAAACTCACACACCTCAAATATCAAATGATATGAAACACCCCCACATTTATAACTGTGTGAACAGTGAATGGGTGTTAACTGTGTAAAACAGTGAATGGGTGTTAGGTGTCCCAACGTCACCAGCAGGTCAAATTTCAAGCTATTCAAGTTGGGTCCAGGTATCCCCTTACGGTCCGTGCAAGAACGGGGAAACGAAAAATCAAGTCATAATTTCGCCAGTTGTTTTCTCATTTTTTCGTTTCCATATGTGAAAGCAAAAACGATAATTAGTCCTTGATTATAGCACTTGAGATATAACACAATTATATAATACGACATGCTTTTATTATTATAACTATTATTATAAAGTTCATATTCCCAGACAGCAAGCAGTTTCGGCCCAGGTCTGGCCCACATCTGGCCCACATGGATTTTATGCGGGCCAGATGTGGGCCGGATCTGGGCCAACACTATGTTGCTGTCTGGGTTTTGTTGTTAATGAGGCTTAAATTGAACTTTAGGAGCAAAATAAAGTCTCTCATTTACTGTGTGAAACAGTGCAACCTTTAGATTGTCAACTAGAGGGCATAAAACGTTCAGACATCACTGTTATGTTCATTAACCCTGAACAAAGTGTTCTCAGTGGTAGAGCATTGCGTTAGCAGCGCAAAAGGTTGTGGTTTCGATTCCCAGAAAACATGTGTTAGGTAAAAAATGTTAGACTAAATGCACTGTGAGTCACTTGGATGAAGGTGTTTGCTAAAATGCAAAAAATACAAAACATTAAAGTTTTTCTTACAAACTATAACAGACATGCAGTGTAAAAAACATGAAATTACAAACAGGGTTAGAAAAAATGACAACAGGTTATTTGGGCTCCATAATAATCAAAAACCTAAAAAAATGTTCTATGTTGTTCTTCAAAGAAACCTTACAGATACAGAGAAGATGCAAAGAAAATGGAATCAAATATAATTGTATTTTTTTACTTCCATTCTAGTGTGACAACAGTTTAGCTGTTTTAAAATACTACAGTAATTTGCTTATTTTCACCATAGGATTACAAGCTGCTGTTTAATGGCAGCTTGAATTTAATTTGGGAGTTTAGATGGCTGTCAAAAAAAAAAAAAAATACAACTACTGTATGTTCCATTGTTTTGGGAACTGAATTGAAATATCCCAGAGTTTAAAAACTGTTTACTCTTCTGCTATCAAGGCCAATCCTCTGGATCTCTGGTCTTTTCTTCTGATCCTTTAAGAAAACAAAAAACCAAAGGTAAAAACAAAGGAAAGGTGATCCCATCAATGTAAAAATCAACTCATTACAGTGATTTATAATACTGATTGAGGATTTACATGAACCTATTCACTGTGAATAAGGATACTTGATAAAATGACAGAGAAAAAACGTGTCTCTTGATTTTTGAAAATTATATTTAATCTTCTTACTTGCCATAATTAATAGTTTAACAGGTACAGGTCTTATAAAGACATTTGATGAACTGTACTCACATAAAAAGCAACACTGAATGTCGTGGAGTTCTTCAGTCTGTCACTGGTGATGTGTAGTTTATAATGTCCACAGAGTTCATTTGTGATGTTTGTGATGGTCAGAGATCCAGTGTTGTGGTCCAGATGCAATCTGTCTCTGAATCTTTCTTCATTGCATAGGTTTTCCTCGTTGTTTGTTTTATCCCATTTAGCTATGACTGTAAACACAGCCTCTTTGTTCCCACTGGAATCAGCAAATTTCCACCAGATCAGCTCATCGTCCTGGATTTCAGTGAGATCGCTGTGTAACGTGACAGACTGTCCACTCATCGTTTTCATCAACTTAATTTCATCTTTCTCGATAAAATAACCTGGAGAAAAGACAGAGATAAACTTACCAAGTCTTTTCAACAAATCTCTTTCTACTTATTTGCCTGATTTCAGTTATTGCTACTAACTTTGATAAATCCAGTCGATGCTGTCAGTTACACAGGTGATGGTCATAGAATATCATCAATTCAAAAAGTTAAACTTGTATATTATATTAATTCATTACACACAGACTGATCTATTTCAAATGTTTATTTCTTTTAATTTTGATGATTATAACTGACAACTAAGGGAAATCCTAAATTCAGTATCTCAGAAAATTTGAATATTACTTAAGACAAATACAAAGAAAGGATTTTTAGAAATCTTGGCCAACAGAAAAGTATGAACATGAAAAGTATGAGCATGTACAGCACTCAATGCTTAGTTGTGGCTCCTTTTGCCTGAATTACTGCAGCAATGCAGCGCGGCATGGAGTCGATCAGTCTGTGGCACTGCTCAGGTGTTATGAGAGCCCAGGTTGCTCTGATAGTGGCCTTCAGCTGTTCTGCATTCTTGGGTCTGGCATATCACATCTTCCTCTACACAGTACTCCATAGATTTTCTATGGGGTTAAGGTCAGGCGAGTTTGCTGGCCAATTAAGAACAGTCCTTAAACCAGGTACTGTTATCTTTGGTCCTGTGTGCAGCAGCAGGAAGCATGAAGTGCTCTAAAACTTCCTGGTATACGGCTGCGTTGACCTTGGACCTCAGAAACACAGTGGACTAACACCACAGATGACATGGCACCCCAAACCATCACTGACTGTAGAAACTTTACACTGGACCTCAAGCAACGTGGATTGTGTGCCTCTCCTCTCTTCCTCCAGACTCTGGGACCCTGATTTCCAAAGGAAATGCTAAATTTACTTTCATCAGAGAAATAACTTTGGACCACTCAGCAGCAGTTCAGTCCTTTTTGAAGCGAGACGCTTCTGACGCTGTCTGTTCAAGAGTGGCTCAACACCAGGAATGCGACAGCTGAAACCCATGTCTTGCATACGTCTGTGTTTAGTGGTTCTTGAAGCACTGACTCCAGCTGCAGTCCACTCTTTGTGAATCTCCCCCACATTTTTGAATGGGTTTTGTTTCACAATCCTCTCCAGGGTGCGGTTATCCATATTGCTTGTACACTTTTTTTTCTACCACATCTTTTCCTTCCCTTCGCCTCTCTATTAATGTGCTTGGACACAGAGCTCTGTGAACAATGACCTTTTGTGTCTTGCCCTCCTTGTGCAAGGTGTCAATGCTCGTCTTTTGGACAACTGTTAAGTCAGCAGTCTTCCCCATGATTGTTTAGTCTACAGAACTAGACTGAGAGACCATTTAAAGGCTTTACAGGTGTTTTGAGTTAATTATCTGATTAGAGTGTGGCACCAGGTGTCTTCAATATTGAACCATTTCACAATATTCTAATTTTCTGAGATACTGAATTCGGGATTTTCCTTAGTTGTCAGTTATAATCATCAAAATTAAAGCACTATCTTTGTAATCATATCAGCTGAACTAAATCAGTTGGGAACCTTAAAATTGATTAGTTGTACAGTAACTTACTGTTTTGTGAATGTTTATCGGGATCAGGTGTTTCTGCATCTGCTGAAAAAAGTACAAACATACAAACAAACAAAAACCCCCACCAATAATAATGTCTTGTATGCAGAGTTATATGAACACAAACAAGCAAAGATATTCAGTAATACAATATCTTACCACTGTTTGGTGAAACAGTGTCTCCAGTGTTCCCATTTACTACACCTTAACAATAAAAAAAGTTAAAGCTTACATCAGCAGTAAACAGATTTGATGAATGTCTCATGTGACCACAGCCAGCCAATAGGGACAGGCAAAAAAAATAAAAAAAATAAAAAAAATAAAAATTGGTTGATTTGGCCGAATTCCTCCATTAAAAATGGACAGGTGCACTAGTAATAAATTGTGGCAAAACGGACAGGCAGTGCCAATTAACAAAAAACCCAGAGCTACCGGTAAGGGACAAGGGTATAAAACAAGTGCGCAGACAGACAGAAAACTCAGATGCGGTGGCCGTCATCTCAGCTTTATTGTTGTGTTCAATAAAGTATTTTGAGATCTGGAACTCCCTTTCTTGAGTTTTTTGAGAAGCACATTACTTTCTCCACAACTATGAGTTACAACTATGTCAGTGGACAGAATAAAGCCTCAAACACATATAAACACGAGTCATAGTTAAATAGTCTCACCATTAGTCAGCCCGATGTGTTCTTCTCCATCAGGTTGGCCTAAATAAAAATAATCACTTAATTACAGGAACGAAGTAGAAATACATGAATCCATTTTAACAAAACTGTGTTTTGCACAATAAAACTCATATTTTTCTTCTGCAAATACACACACCTTGATTAACTGCTTGTTTAGATGTCCTTTGGTGATAGTAATAGCCACAGAAAACTGCAACCACAGCCAGAGCAATAAAGCAACCCAGCACTATATAATGTGTGGATGAATCCGATGCTGTAATGGAAAGAGAAATATCTATCATTAACCAAACTGAATCAGTAAGAGGCCATTCACACAGAACATGTTTTTCCATTCAGAGTTCAGATGTGCTACTTTTCCATTGTTTTTCTGTGTAAACATGCACTAGATGGAGATGTAAGGCAGTAGAGCTTGTGGCTGTTGTCATGTCTGTCTAAAAATAATCTCAACTTTTACACACATTGCCACTCAGTCATGTCATACCAAAACAGTAGATCAATCAGAAAACAATGGAGTCGGGGAAGGGTTGCGAGTGTTTGTGTACATTATCAAGTTAGTGTTGTAACTTTTTGTTTTACAGCAAAATGTCAGATGAGATTCTGTGCTGCGATAAAAAAAAAAAAAAAAAAACTTTAAGTGCCACATCTCACATTTATAGGTGCAAAGACGTGTTATGTGTAAACGGCTCCTAAGAGATTGCCGTTCAGGTATATGAGCATGACCAACAGAGATCAGCTAAGTAAGTAAATATAAAGAGCTGCCGACCTGAACATGTGTGACAGAGTTTGCTGATGTCCAGATGTGTGGTCTGGTTTGTGATGGGATTGTTGATCACACAGCTGTAGCTGTTTTTCTCCTGATATTCCACCTCCAGAGGTAGAGAGAGACTGATGCTGAGATCAGACACACTGATGCTGGACAATAAACTGTTTCCTTTGTACCAGGAGAGAGTCACATGACCCACATTCACCACTGAACACACCAGTGAACAATATGATGATGATGATGATGATGATGAAGAACATTGTGAAGAGTTACCGCTGATGACAGGAACAGGTAGATGAGCTGAAAACATGAGAGAATAAAAAAAATATTTATGTTAATGTCACAGTAAAACATCCTGATGCAGTTTGACCCTGATCTTGGACATTTTGTCCGTCGCTCTTGTAAGATTTACAGACCCTTTGATCTTCTGAGACAGACAAAACACACTCAGTGTGTTAAAAGGGGGGGGGGGGGAGGGTGAAAAGCTATTTCATGCATACTGAGTTTTTTACACTGTTGAGTTGGATCCCCATGCCAAACATGGACAAAGTTTCAAAAATTAAGTTGTACGTTTGAAGGAGTATTTCTGTTCCAAAAATACTCCTTCCGGTGTGTCACAAGTTTCGGAAAGTATTTTTCGAGTATGGGTCTGTGTGACGTTAGATGGAGCGGAATTTCCTTATATGGGTCCTGAGGCACTTCTGCCGGAAGAGCGCGCGCTCCCATATAGCAGAGCACTGAGAGCACAACAGACTTCACTGATCAGAGCGAGAGCGTCGCGAAATGTCACAAAAGAAGTGTGTTTTTGGTTGCCAGGGCAAGACAACCCTGCACAGATTACCAAAAAAAAAAACAGCATTAAGGGACCAGTGGATGGAGTTTATTTTTACAGAGCATCAACGGAGTTGTGCAAGTGTTTTGTGTTTGTTCCCTGCATTTCGAAGATGCTTGTTTTACAAACAAGGCCCAGTTTGACTCCGGATTTGCACATCATTTATTTCTTAAGGATAATGCAGTCGCAACGAAAAAGGGTCACGATCGTGTGTTGGAACCGCAGGCGGTGAGTAAAACTGCTTCAAATATCTCTGTGTTGTTAACTTAGCTATCAGCGCGTAAGCACATCAAGTAAACAACATGCGATGATGATCTGATTCTGGATCATAAATATACGCTAAATCTGACTGTTAGCCATGGTTTGTTTTGGGTGATGGTTTTTCCCTCACGGTAATGTCACAGCTTCCAAACGCTCTCAACGCAAAAGCCTACTGGCGCTCGTGATTCTTTAGCTCCGCCCACACGTCACGCCTCCAGCCGGTCGTGTTTTTCCGGGAAAAATCTGTACAGACTATCTTTCTCTTATGAATATAATAAAACTAAAGACTTTTTGGAGTTATGAAGGATGCAGGTACTCAAGATTAACAGGATATTAAGTGAAAACGAGCATTTCAGACCCCCCCCCACCCCCCCTTTAACATACAGACATCTGTTTCCACATCTCACTGAGAGATGTGCAATTTAGATGTCTCCATCTGGAGAATGTCAGTCTTCCTCTGAGGTACTTAACTGTACTTGAGGTACTCGGGGTGATTCTGTCACCAAAAGAGCCTGTAGTGTCCAGTGTGTCCATAAATCTGGTATGCATCTTGAGAATTTGATGTTTTGTATTGATTTGATTTGATTCGTTTAATATCTTTGAATTGGCTATGTGATTGGCATAATACATATTCTCAAGTAGATAAAGTGAAGGCATATGTTTCCACAAATCTGTGTTCAGGGTTAATACTAGATCTCCGGTTAGATTGAGATTGAGCACATCAGGTGCGATTCTAGATTCCTAACTAACTGCTTGACTTTAGTTCAGTTATTTGCATTAACTATTGGAGTAAGCACTATTCATTTGTATAAGTATTTGCATATTTCAGAGTGCTAGCCATACCTTCTGATTATTGTTTGAGCTAATGACTAATGATCAGACTGGAGACTAAAACGGGTGACGTGATACACCCTGACCTAATGATAAAACTGATAAACAACCAATTTGGTTTAAACCTAAATTCAAGGTCATAAAATGAGTAAATTATTAATAAAATCAATATTAAAAGAGTTATATCTTGAAAATGGATTCAGAGGAAAAATTACCAAATTTGCATGCAACAAGAAAACGACTCACCAGAAACAATAACATTGAATTTTTTGAGCGTGGCCTGTTTTCCACCAATGATCTGTAAAAATCCATAGAGTCCAGTGTGTTCAGTTGTGGTGTTTGTGATGGTCAGAGATCCAGTTTGTTTGTCTAGCTTCAGTCTGTCTCTGAATCTCCCACCAAGAACATCATCATATATTGAGATCTTGTGGGACATTCGGTTGATCTGAACTATACGAGTGTTTCCAGATCCAAACGTCCACAGTATCAGCTCAGCTTTCTGTATTTCAGTAAGATCAGTGTATAAAGTGACAGAATCTCCCTCCATCACTGACTTCACATCAACACCAAACACACCTGATGAACAAACAGAGTTTCTCTGATGGAGATTCTAGATGAATATCTCATAACAGACTTTATCATCTGAATTTAAACTTCAGACATTCTCTGAATCCAAGCCTCTCAAAATATGAATTCTATATACATTAATTGTAAATGGATAAATTGTGGCTGGATATTTGTATAAATGATATGTTATACTTAATTGCATAAAAATAGGCCAATATTCAAATAACTTTCAGATATTTCGTTGAAATATGTAAAGTGAAAGTGAAAATATTAATAATGCGTAAATCAACTCACCCTCCAAATGTAACGGGACTAAAATGATAAGAGTTATTTGAATAATTCTGAAAGACAAGGGAATTAAGAAGAAGTCCATTGTTGGTGTTCGATCGTTCCGTTGAGACTCGGAGCGTTCGGAGTTCTTCGGGATCGCTTCAGAAAGAGTTAAACCTCAAACTGATAACAACCGCAAACTGATAACAACGACGATTAACGTTATTTCACTTTAAACTTCAGATCAATATGAAACTGTTCTACAGGTAAAACGCTAAAACTATGCTTGACTATTCCTGTGACGAGAAAAATGAAAGAACTTTCTTAAAATGAGGAAGTTGGAACTTCCAAACTCGCACATTCCATTAAATCTGTCATATTTGAAACATGTCAGACTCAGAACCGGATCCATCTGATCAGAACCGGATCCGGCGCCACACCAGCAGAAAACAGCTGCACCATATGACAAAACTAAATATGAACATGATTTATTAAAGCTGGTGTGAGCAGACAGTAAATTAATGTATTAGAAAGTGTGCAAGTGCCACTACTAGGTCACAGTTCAAGGTCAACCTTTTTTTTTTCTTGAATTATTTTTTATATATAGCCTATTTAATTTTAGCGGGAAATGAACAAAAACCGTTAACATATAGTAACATTTACGAATTTCACAGCAAATCCGTGTTATTATTGTATAAGCTATACTAGCTTATATGATATGACCTATATCTCACAGGTCAATTACTTGAAAGATTTTTATTTTATAATTAAATAGTAATACAATTCATTCCTATTTTGTTTTTATTGAGGCAAAAATGACGCACGAACCAGAACTGCAGCTTCTCATTAACGTTATACAACTATTTTAAACACACCTCCTTTTCTCAGTCGCTTTGGTACATTTCTCGAATCAAACTCACAATTTGCAAAACAGTAAGTGCATTTCTTAAGACAACTCGTACAAATAGCAAAACACCATGGATTACCTGCAAAAGCCACTCTCTTACTCAAAATCCTTAGTTCATCTCTCAAAAGTAAATATATGTGTCAATGAACATGTCAGTGCCATCAGAATGACAAGTCCTTGTGTCTTAGTTTACGGATAAGACAGTCAAATTGTTTAGTCATGTTGTCAATATAACAGTGTATCCGGAGGGATGTTCTGATGTAAACTATAGCAACATTTTGGATGACAGTTACTGTATTGAACAGTATGCCATGCTTATGTATGCCATATAATTATTTCAAAAGTACACATTTACACATTACTGTATGTGGGGTATTGACTGAAAGAGACTGGATGGAATTCCCAATTACACTTTAACTAGTGCTCTGGCCAAAAAAAAAAAATAAAAATAAAAATAAAAACCTTAACAATGTCATTGTGATATAGAAAAGGAAAAAGAAATATGGGCACAAAGATGAAAATAAGTCAGTTGTCAGAATGTGTAACTCTTGTGTTGTCCTCTGTCTATACAGTATAAGCTTTCTAACTGAAGATTCATGAGATGAACCTTTGAGCTATTTCAGAGAAATGGTTTATCATTGGTTTATCATCTACATTCTCTTCATTAATAAATATTCACTTGCACAATTAATGCCAAATTGACAAAAAGTCTACTAATAATGTGTAAAAAAAAAAAATTGTGCTTGGCAGTTAATGAAAACTCGATTAACCATTCTGCATTTAATGACTTATACGATGAACTGAAGACTAGATGTTTTTAGAGGCAAGACTATTGCACAGAAAACTATATAATACACTTTGAGCAACATGCCATGAGCAACTGATAAAGCAGGAAACAACAGACAATTGTGCATAATCATTTGCATGGATGTACCAAAGCATTTGCAACTTG
Organism: Carassius auratus; assembly: GCF_003368295.1. Taxonomy (NCBI): domain Eukaryota; kingdom Metazoa; phylum Chordata; class Actinopteri; order Cypriniformes; family Cyprinidae; genus Carassius; species Carassius auratus. The sequence goes on along the minus strand of NC_039264.1, from coordinate 2,888,781 downwards.
TTCAAAGAAATGAGAAACTGCTTTTTTGATGTGCACAAGTCACACAATGATGTGAGAATTGAGCAGGTAGTTTTGAGAATTTCAATTCTGATCTGAGAAATGTACCAAAGTGACTGAGAAAAACTGTAATACAGACTGTCCACTAGAGAGCAGAAAGAGATAAAAAAAAATCCAAGATCCCAGTTAATTGTTGTTTTTATAAAACAGTTGTTTAAAAAAAGAAAGAAAAAAACCCTTGTTTTTATAATAAAAAAAATAAAACAAGTAGATAGAATAGAAAAGTAATAGGAAATGCTAGTGTTAGATATTAGTGTTAAATATTTTTTTTTTTAATAAACATAAAACAAGTAAATAGAACAGAAAAAAAAACAGATAACGCTTGTGTTAGAAGGTAATTATTTATAATAGCTAAACAAAAAGAAAATAAGTAGAAAGAAAAGAGAATGCTAGCATTAAAAGCTCTTTTTTTCTTTTTAAATAAAACAAGTATTTAGAATAGAAATCCTCTCTAAATCAGCACAATACAGCATAATTTCCTTTAATGAAAACAATGACTAAAAGCATTTCTTTTTAATAAGTTTAATAAAGCTGTACAGGTTCAAAACTAGAAATTGATTGACTAAACAAAACTGAAAGTGCAAAAAACAAGGTTTCGAAGTCTACTAATTACAATGTGTATGTACCAATAATAATGAAAAAAAAAGAGAAAAACTTTCATATTTTTGGATTTTCATATTGCTCTAGATTAGAGTCAAATCTGAGTGAATACAAGATGAAAAGTATGGTCACAGATCAGAATTTATTTCTGAAATGACACAGCTAGATTTGCTTACAAATGAAAATGCTTGAAAATTGCTTATGAAAAGACAAATGTACCACTGAGAGAGGGAAAGGGCTACAAAAAATATGAGTACATGAACCACTGTACAGTTTTCATAATCCTGAAACACAAAAGAAGAATGTGTCACTTGAAACAACCCTGGTTTGGAATAATGATGAGGAGTAAATGCATTTCATTTTTCAATGTAGGCCTCTTTAAATTACAGTCATCCACATTAATTTGGGACTGAGAGGAATGCTTCTCGATAGTTATTGTATATTTGGAAGATTTCACTTCACTAATACCTTGTCAGGGTTTAGTTGGGGATAATGCCCAGCTGACCGGGAAGTACATTTTCTGTATTAATCAACATGAGGCATTACAAGCACACAACATAACATAAGTCAAGTTTTATTAGTCACAAATATATATTTAATATCTCATAATTCTTAGTGTTTTCACAGTGATTTAACAAAGAGCATCTCAGATATCACATAATATATATAAACACTGGACTCCATACGAAAAACTCACTATATCACAACATATTCACATTACAAGTTAATGTCAACATGTAACATAAAAACTGACCCTGGTACCATTTATGTACAATATGAGGTTAATAAATGCTTTGGCCAAAAACATTTTGGCTCAGAGATTTGCATATTTAAAGTTGCAGTTTATTGAAATTATATTTTATGTCTTTAGCACCATACTATAAGAGCGCATGAGTAGCTTTATTATAACGTATCAGAGTCTAACTAAATAATAGTAGCTTTGCTATTTTAATTGACAATTAATGAATAGCCATGTTTTACAATACATATATCATTTATTTGTGCTTGGCCCCTTAAAGAATTATTGGAATAATATTTAAGGTGGACTCTTGTGTAACAAAAATTATTCAAAATAACTGTACAGAAAAAATAATGAAAGAAATATAACATCAAATAGTGTTAAATGAATCATTTGGACAGAGTCTCAAGTTCAAGTTCAATTTATTTGTATAGCGCATTTACAACAGCCTCCTGGCTGACCAAAGTGCTTTACATAAGAGCAAGAATATTACACATACATAAAAAAAAAAAAACAGACAAAAATTTAAAACCACCCATTTCAAAATGTAGCATAACACAGTAGTCAGTACAGTAAGGAAAATAAAGTTTTTAGCAAGGATTTAAAAATAGACAAGGAAGGGGCCAGTCTGATCTCGAAAGGCAGGGTATTCCAGAGTCGTGGTCCAGCCACTGCAAATGGACGCTCCCCTCTACGCTTTAGCCTAACACGAGGGACCACCAACAGAGCCTGGTCATAGGAACGTAGGTTTCTTGATAGAGTATAGGGTTGAAGAAGTTCAGATAAATAGACAGGAGCTTTGTTATGAAGGGATTTATAAATGAAGAGGAGAATTGTAAAGTCTATTCTATGAGAAATTGGTAACCAGTGAAGGGATCTGAGAATTGGGGTTATGTGTTCATGTTTACGACAGTTTAAAAGAAGTCTGGCTGCAGCATTTTGGATGAGCTGAAGTCGTGCAATTTGAGATTTAGATATACCGCAATATAAGGAATTGCAGTAATCTAGACGCGATGTAACAAATGCATGAACAGCCATTTCTAGAGTTTTTGGAGTGAGAAAGTTTTTAATTTTAGACAGTAAATGAAGCTGATAGAAACTGGATCCAATAACAGAAGAGATATGTCTATCAAATTTTAAGTGTTGGTCAATAGTAATACCTAGGTTCTTCACCCGTGAGGATCTAAAAACGGATAAACTATCAAGCTCAGGGCTTATACACTGAGAGTTGTCATTAGGACCGAAAATAATTACCTCGGTCTTGGCCTCGTTTAAGAAGAGGAAATTTTTGGGCTAGCCATAATTTACCTCCTCTAAACATTGGAGAAGAGAAGTGATCGCAGTGGAGTTGTTTTTCTTAACTGGAAGATAGATTTGTGTGTCATCTGCGTAGAAATGAAAAGACACACCATGTTTTCTTAGGATAGAACCCAGAGGCAGCATGTACAGAGAGAATAGAGAGGGACCTAAAATAGAGCCTTGTGGAACGCCACAGGTCAGAGGAGCAGGGGAAGAGAAAAAATTTCCCAGTTTCACTAAAAACCTTCTGTCAGATAGGTCTGACTGAAACCATTTCAGAGCGTTTGCTTTTAGACCTACCCAAGACTCTAATCTAGATAATAGTATGGAGTGGTCTATGGTATCAAAAGCGGCTGATAAATCTAAAAGAATAAGAAACACAGAGTCCCCGGAATCAGTGGAGAGGTAAATATCATTTAACACCCTCAAAAGGGCGGACTCAGTGCTGTGAGCAGATTTAAAACCAGATTGAAAAACCTCATAAATAGAATTACTGGTCAAAAAGTGTTGAAGTTGATTCAGCACAATTTTCTCTAAAACTTTTGAAATAAAAGGCAAAACAGAAATTGGACGAAATTTTTTTAGAACAGTGTGGTCCAGTGAAGGCTTCTTGAGAAGAGGAGTGACTGTAGCAACTTTAAAGTCGGCAGGAACGGAGCCAGTTTGGAGACACTTATTAATAAGAGACAGCAGACCTGGCCCAATCAAACCAATAATTAATTTTAAAAATTTGGGGTGAATGATATCGCTAGAATAGAATGAGGGCTTAAGATTGTCAATCACCTCCTTCAATTCGTGGAGACTGATGGGTTCAAAAGCATCCAGAAATGCAGATGAAGATGACATGATAGGAGAGATGGTTAAAGTTAGAGTGGGGCAGACACCAAGTCTTAAGTTAGTAATTTTGTCACTAAAATATCTCAAGAAGCTTTCACAGAGAGCATCAGAGGCAACAGGCAAGGTGTTAACAGAAGGATTGGTAACATATTGAATAATTGAAAACAAAATCTTAGGTTAAGAATAGGTTAGAAAATTATGCAGCTTTTGTAGACTTAGCTGCAGACTGGTATGAAGTAAGAGAGTCTCTGAACATTTGAAGAGAGATATGCAGCCTGTCTTTTTTCCATTTACGTTCTGCCTTTCTACAGTTTTGTCTTAGGAGACGGGTATCAGAGTTTTGCCACAGTATAGATTTTGTTTTTTGCTTGTGAGGCTTAAGGGGGGCAGTTGCATTTGCTGCCTTAAGCCAGGCAGAGTTCAAGAGGCTAAGATGTTGATCAGCATCCAAGTCAGATAACGGTTGATCTAAGTGCAACTGTGAGCAACAATCAGCAAAACACAAGTTGAAATTTGTGCTAAACTGTGGAGAGTAGAAGCGAGAAAGATTTACAGTAGTATTTGAAAAGTAAGAGAGCTCTGGAAGACACAGTGTGAATAATATAGGCTTATGGTCAGAGATCCTAAAATCAGAGAGCACAACATCAGTCACATCAAGCCCATATGAGAGTACAAGATCCAACGTATGTCCCTGAATATGAGTAGCGTCACTGATCCACTGGGATAGATTAAAAGCATCGATAATATTAAGAAACTCATGTGATAAGGGGTTAGACGGACAGCAGACATGGATATTAAAGTCGCCCACCAATAGAAAGCGATCGTAGTTTGTGGCAATATTGCCGATCAGTTCAGTGAAATTCTGTATAAAATCCTTAGTGCAGTGCGGAGGACGGTAAATCACCACTAGACATACAGGACCATTCCAGTCCAAGTGAAGAAACTGAGCTTCAAAGCTGGAAAAGGCCGTTCCAGGGACCAATCGACAGCGTGCAGAGAGAGAGTTCTTTAAAACTGTTACTATGCCACCCCCGCGTCCACTCGGACGAGGAGAGTTAAAAAATGTGCAGTCATCAGGGATCAGATCAGAAAACGGAGTTAGATCACCAACCTTTATCCAGGATTCCGTGATAAACATAAAATCCAAGTTGTGAGCTGAGTAAAAGTCGTTTAGTAAGAAGGTCTTATTCACCAAGGAACGGGCATTTAATAATGCCATCTTTGGTGGAGAGATAATAACAGGAGATGAGGACGCTCTTTCCAGCGCGCATAGATTTCTGTGAGTTACTCCCCGACGTCGGGAGCCGAGGCCAATTCGGTGGAGACCGGAACGAGAGACAGGGCTCGGGTGCAGGGGGAGAACATGACGAAGCCACCGGTATGCCACGTGGGCACCAGGTAGTAGAGCCACCGTAAAACGATTCGTGAGAAGGATACAAGAGAAGGCCAGCCCGCAGATGAGCTTTCAGCTTCGCGAAGTATCCTCCTCGGTTTCCTCGTTTCCTCCTTCGCTTTTTCCGCGGGATGTTGAGGGGCCACCGGCGGATATGTCCCGGGATAGCCAATGTGAACGGCTCATCGGTTTTGTTAAAGGAGCAGTGCACATCTAAAGTGTTTGTGAAAGAGGTCGCAACAGAGTTGCGAATATCCAAAAGTGCTTGACGGTTGTAGATTAAGAGCGTGTAGCAGTTTAAAAATAGAGCAGACAACCAGACAAGCAACCACAAGAGCGACAGACGGCTAGCCCAGTACACAGGCGCCATCTTGGTTCAGTCGCTTTACATAGCTCATAGTCTCATAGCACTGTAAACCAACTGTTAGTGTTCTTTAAACTTGTGTTTTACAGAATCCCAAAATATGAAAGAGGAGTTAAGCAGCCAACGTGCAGTAAAATAATAAAATATTTTTTTTAACATTTAAAAGGAAATAAAGCTATCTACAAAATATTATTTTACATAATATACTTCAGCTAAATATGTTGTCCTAGTAATGCCAAAGAAAACCTTTAGCTCCTCAACACATAACATGCACCTGTTTTTGCACACTGTCAGAATAAATACTGAACTTGATGAATATCATCTCAACCATTTAAAACATGGTTTTTGAGTCCTCATCTATATCCCGGGCTCTACACTATATGTAGTAGTGTCGTTGGGGTCCTCTTCTGGTATCAATGACAACAATGTGTCATTTGGATCATCCAATACCATTTTTGTAGGAACTGTAAAATAAAGAATCACAAGGTAAAAAAAACAGATAGGAACTGTTAAACTATTACTTTACAATTGCCAGATTGCAATTCGATGCAGAGTAACACAGGCAGGCAGATTTATTTACTATTTACTTGAAGAATAGGCTATTAAAACATTACTACTGTGTTTTAAGTGAGGTGTTTAAGACCGAAAGATATTCTAAAATGCCTTATATTTATTATTATTAATACTAAGGCTGTAAGAACTGGCAAGACTCAAAAACACCAGTGAGAATGGAAGTTAGAGTATAAAACAAAGAGAAACATTTCAAAACACTTAAGCTTCTCACCACGGACATTGACTTTGATTGTTTTTGTAAGTGGATTGGTGTTGCTCTTGATCTCTACTTTAAATAGCCCACTGTCTTTGACTCTTATGTTCTTGATGGTGAGATTTCCAGTCTGGTGGTCCAGATGTAGCCTGTCTTTGAATTTCCCTTCAGGACCTTCCCTTTCCAAGATCCTGCCACTCCTTTTATCGTATACAGCGATGACACTATATAAGGTTGTGGATTCAGAAGCTCTGGAATCAGCATATTTCCACCGTAGCCGATCATGTATCTCAGTAACACCACTCTTTAGAGTGACAGTATCTCCTTGTTTTACTTTTATTTTCTTCACTTGATCTGGTTCGGAATGAAACATATCTGGAGAAAGAAAGTTTTGAAGACATGTGTTAAACATATGTGTCGTATGCAACTGGGAAAGGGCCTTGTCAAACAAATCTTTCAAAGTATCAAAAGTCAAAAGTATTTGTGGTTTTGTACAACGTTCATGAAACAACGTCCTTGTTGGCCCTGGAACAAAATGACTGTTTTGTCTGGGTCTTAGCATATGGTCTCAGAAAAAAAAAAAAAAAAGCTATTTATTATAGAGCACAACAGTATAGGACTTTTTTAAAAATTCAAGTAAAGATAAAGCAATTTCTTCAAGAAAAACATTTCATAAAAGTGTTTCATAGAGTGTGAATCATTGAATATAAAACAAAACAGATATGTTGTTTCTCATTAGAACAAACTTCAGGTTATCAAACATCTAAATCTATGAGTCAGGGTAGATTACAATTTGAGATTTATGCAATGTATGGTGAAGTTTCTCACTGCTGGTGGTGTAATGGAGGTGTTTCATTAAATTCTTACCATGAAGTGGATCAGATTCTTCCAGACCTGTTTGAACAATAATCACATTTTTGTTAATTATGATTACATTTAATGAACAATGCAAATGAATTTGAAATAGTTTTACAGTGACTTAACACCTGGTAAATCTCTCCCCTGATCAGGAATTTCCTCATCTGCAAAAGACAAAGATGTAAATCTGATTTGTACTCAAACACTCAGTGCACATAGTCATACAATATCATTATTTGGGTTATCAGATTCTTCCCCAAGTGCTTGACCAGTTCAAACAATAAATGTCAATTACATTTTAGATTTCAGAGTTGTAATTTCTTTCCTTTTTGTTTATGCTTAGATTTATTTTCCTCCATGGTAAATATTATTTAGTTTAAGGTAATATCTGTGTACGAAAGCCCAACAATAGCCACAGAGGTATCTCTATGTATATAACTTTATCAATGCTTGTACAAGTCTGGAAAAGTCAACACATGCCTGAACAAGGAACATGGAAAGACTGATTTCTTTTTCTTTTGTGCAAGAATACAGACTACGCTTGTTTTACCTGTGAGTGAATGATTAAGTAGTAAGTTACCCATTTACTTTCCAAGCTGTTCAACTTAAATATTTGACATACTCTGTTATTGTCATTTTTGAAATGTACTAGTTCAAATAATAAGTAAAAAAATGTTGAAGCTATTTTAATAGTGCTTTGTTGCATATATTCCACAGTATTATTTCGATATGTAAGCTTACTTTTACACTTGCCTACATTATGTAAAATACACTTGAATGCAGCTGTTTAGATAACATGAATTATTATTGCTGCTGCTATCTATAATGTTTCTACTCTTCATGTTAGTCATAATAATGTTTACATTAAAGGGATACTCCAAATTTTGTCATTAATTACAATTAATCACAATTCTAAACACAATTCAAGATATTTTGGATGAAAAACAGGAGGCCTGTGACCGTCTTTCAAATCAAAACTAAGTACACTTAAGCCCCTTTCACACTGCGATTCCGGCAAATACACGGGTAAAGTGTTCCGGCAATTGTTCTCGGATCACTAGATTTGGCACTTTCACGCTGCCAGTGATGACCCGGTATATGTGCGTGCTTTCACACACAACCCTTGAAGATCCCGTAACGACACGTGACATCAGCGCGTGACGTGTAATGTACGAGTCGAAATGCTAGGCACGTAATACCTTCACTGAAGCAAGCGAACGATCTCAGCGTCAGCGCGGAAAGTGAGGAACTAACTGATCACTGCTTCATTACAGTTTGCACATATTTTTTTGTCACGAACGTTGATCTTCCTTCAAAACAGCCGGTAAAAGAGTCACGCGGTAACGCGCGTCATCACTTCAACACGGCATTAGATCTGGCTTTTGTTCACACAGCGCTCGTCCCGGGTCAAACCCGGCAATGTTACTAGGTCCCCGACCTGGGTTCAATGCCGGAATCAATCCCGGGACTTGTTTGCTTTCACACAGAAGGCGACCTGGCAATGTTCCAGCAATTTGCCGGGTCTGACGTGCAGTGTGAAGGACTTTAGAAACAGTGCATCCTTTTTGCGTGGAGGGCACAGGAGAGCAAACACAGCATTCTGTGATATGGAGAGACACAGAGGAGACTGTTGACAAAGGAATTATTAAATAAAGTTTTTATTTTTGTTTACTTCGCTTCCAAATAGTGTTCCTGTGATTTCATATAACCCAGATTACATGTCTGATGGCAGATGGAGTATTCTGACGAAGACTTTTCATACCCTTTTATGGACCTTGACACTGTTATTTGCTTGGCAGCCTATGGGACAATCACAGGCCTCCCAGTTTTCATCCAAAATATCTTAAATTGTGTTCTGAAGACAGATGAAGCTTTTACGGGTTTGGGACAACATGGGGGTAAGTGATTAGACGAAATGACTGGCAACATGGGCACTATTTTCTCTAATACATTAGAAGCTGCTTACCCCATCAAATTGAAAAAGGTTAGAGAAAAACGTACTGTACCATGGTATAACAGTAATACTCACTCTCTCAAGAAAGAAACTTGAGTGCAAACAGAGAAAAACTAACTTGTAAGTTTTAAGAATTGCATGGAAAAACAGTATGTCCAGCTATAGACAGGCTCTAAAAACTGCTAGGGCAGAGCATATACACAAACTCATAGAAAATAACCAAAACAATCCAAGGTTTTTATTTAGCACAGTGGCTAAGTTAACAAATTACCAGATGCCACCTGATTCAAATATTCCACCAACGGTAAATAGTAATGACTTTATGAATTTCTTCACTGATAAAATATATAACATTAGAAATACAATATCGAACGTAGATTCTACAGCATCTAACACTTCAGTTTCATCCATCGCACCCAAAGATAAACTGCAGTGCTTTACAACCATAGGACAGGAAGAGCTAAATAAACTTACCACTGTATCTAAACCAACAACATGTTTATTAGATCCTGTACCCTCAAAATTACTGATAGAGCTGTTACCTGTAGCAGAAGAACCGCTTCTCAATATCATTAACTCGTCGTTATCTTTAGGTCACGTCCCAAAACCATTCAAGCTGGTGGTTATTAAGCCTCTTATTAAGAAACCAATAATTCTTCCATTTATATAGCGCTTTTCTAGGCACTCAAAGCGCTTTACATAGACAGGGGGTATCTCCTCATCCACCACCAGTGTGCAGCATCCACCTGGATGATGCGATGGCAGCCATATTGCGCCAGAACGCCCACCACACACCAGCTTACTGGTGGAGAAGAGACAGAGTGATGAAGCCAATCAGTAGATCTGGGGATTGTTAGGAGACCATGATGGTCAGAGGCCAATGGGCGAATTGAGCCAGGATGCCGAGGTCACACCTCTACTCTTTTCGAAAGACATCCTGGGATTTTTAATGACCACAGAGAGTCAGGACCTCGGTTTAACGTCTCATCCGAAGGACGGTGCTTGTTGACAGTATAGTGTCCCCATCACTACACTGGGGTGCTAGGACCCACACAGACCACAGGGTGAGCACCCCCTGCTGGCCTCACTAGCACCTCTTCCAGCAGCAACCTAGTTTTCTCAGAGGTCTCCCATCCAGGTACTGACCAGGCTCAGCCCTGCTTAGCTTCAGTGGGAAAACGGTCTTGGGCTCCAGGGTGATATGTCTGCCTGTGTATGTAAGGTGTAATATTAGTCTTTTGAAAATCCTATTTCCCATGTTACAAAAATAGCATTCTTCCATTTTAGAAACACTGCAGAGCTACGAAACGTTACCTGTTTCTGATTCAGAAAAGCTAGTTCATGCATTCATGACATGACTGGACTATTGTAATGCATTAGTGGTTGTCCTGCATCTTCAATAAACCACTAAAGGTAGTCCTTCCCAGGTCAAGAAAATATGTTCATATTACCCCAATTCAAGTTCCGTATCAGTTATAAAATATTATTACTAACCCATAAGGCCCTAAATGGTTTAGCACCTGTGTACCTAACTAGCCTTATACCACGTTACAATCCATCACGCACCCTAAGGTCACAAAACGCTGGACTTTTGGTAGTTCCTAGGATAGCAAAGTCCACTCCTAGCAGAGCTTATTTGAGCTTTTTGCATTTGGCTCCCAAACTCTGGAATACTCTTTCTGATAATGTTCGGGGTTCAGACACACTCTTTCTGTTTAAATCTAGATAAAAACACATCTAATTTGCCAAATCAGAAAATTAGAAAGAGCTTTATTGCCAAGTATGCTTGCACATATAAATAATGCATCTTATAATTTTGAACGGCATATCTGATCCAATGTGCATTATTATTCTTTAATTCTACATGGTTGGAACAGCAGCTACACTAATTATGTCTCTATTTGTTTCTCTGTTTTGCATTTTAACAGAATGTCCATCTGAAATATCACTCCAATTTCACTGCTGTATACAGTATAGCTAAATAAACTTGCTTTTCCATGAAGTCAAATAAAATATAAGACAAACTAAAAAATCCAATTACATTTTATATAATTATTTTTCCAAGATGGTTTCTCTATTTTTAGATAGTTCTTATCACAAGGTGTATTTCTGTTTGTTTGTTTTTCCAAACTGTTTGGTTTTAGTTAGTTGTTTGATGCTATAAAAGATGGGTAGGACGCCATGATTGAAAGCTGTGCTGTGAGCTTGGTTGGGACCTTGATACCATGACTCTATTTCTAATGCAGAATCTTTAGCGCTCTCTTAGACCCACAATAATCATGGCTGAAGTGCCCTCGAGCAAGGCACTGAACCCCTAGTTGCTCCCCAGGTGCTGGATCTATAGCTGCCCACTGCTCCGGGTGTGTGTTCAGGGTGTGTTCACTTCTCACTACTGTGTGTGTTTGCACTTGGATGGGTTAAATGCAGAGCACCAATTCCAAGTATGGGTTACCATATTTGGCAAATGTCACGACTTTCACTTTCACTTTACTGAACAGCTGTGCCTTAACACTGTACACCTGACAGGAGTTTTTGGATATTGGTGTTCACTTTTCCAAGAGTTTTAATCACCAATCCTCGACTTATCCCTGAGATCTCCAGAACACCCCAGGCTAGGCACTCTACCTGGTTGAGCGGAAGTGCTCGCATTCGGCGTTGAGATCATAAACAAAGGCGAGTGAAGCGCAGAGGTCTAAGAGCTCAGCTAAAGGTAACAATGCTCCAACTCTATTTACCCAGCAATTTCCTTAGCAACGTGTGGTCACTGGTGAACAAAATGGATGGGTTACAGCTTCACATCACCCACAGTAAGAGACTTTTGGATTGCAATTTCATAGTTTTCACAGAAATATGGCTACACAGCGCTGTGCCCAATAATGATATTGAGCTAGCCAGATGCTACACACTCCAGGCAGACAGAATGGCAGATGAATCTGGCAAGACAAGAGGCGGTGGATTGTGCAATTATGTTAACCAAACTTGGTGTACGAACATTGTCATTGTTGGGAGACACTGCTCAGTTAACCTAGAGTTTCTCATGGTTAAGTGTAGACCTTTTTATCTGCTGCGGGAATTCACTTCCACCATAATAACCGCAGTCTATATTCCACAGGATGCTAATGCCAAGCTTGCTATGAATGAGCTGCATGAGGCCATAAGTAAACAACAGACTGCTCACCATGAGGCTGCTTTTATTATCGCAGGTGGTTTTAATCACTTCAAATTAAACACAGTGCTCATCAAATTCCATCAACATGTTTCCTAGCACACTAGAGGAAACAAAACTCTGGATCATGTTTACACAAACATTGATGGAGCTTACATCGCAACCCCTCTCCCCAACCTCGGACAGTCTGAACACCTTAATTTGCTTCTCACCCCTAAGTATTCACCCCTCATCAACTGTAAGAAGCCATCAGTGAAGACCATCAAATTGTGGCCAACTGGAGCAGACTCTTTACTTCAGGACAGGTTTCAGTACACAGACTGGAGTATGTTTGCTTCTCAGGCTGCCTGTGACTCTCACACAGACATTGACATTGATATATATACCTCCTCTGTACTGTATCAACACCACCACTGACAGTGTCACGACAGAAAAACAGACCACAACATACCCTAATCAGAAGCAATATTTGAACAAGGAGGTGCGACTCCTGCCAAAAGCCCAAAATGCTGCCTCTAGATCAGATGACGCTCAGGCCTACAGCAAATCCAGGGCTAACCTAAGGAGAGGCATCAAAAAGGCCAAGTACTGCTACAAGCTAACAGTAGAAGAGCACTCTTCCAACTCTGACCCCCTATGAATGTGGCATGGCATCCAGATCATCAGTGACTACATGTAACACAGATCTACTCAAACGGTCGCAGACGTCTCCTTCCTTAATGAGCTAAATGACTTACGCTCCTTTAACAGCAAGGAGACGCCCACCAAGATCACACCCTCAGCAGACAACAAACCTCTCAAAACTCACCTCCACAGATGTCCACACTGCATTGAGCCGGATCAACACACAGAAGGCTGCTGGCCCAGATGTCATTCCTGGACGTGTGATTAGGGCATGTGCAGAGCAGCTTGCAGGGGTCTTCACAGACATTTTCAATTGCCTAAATGACTATCGCCCGGTAGCACTCACACCCATTATCATGAAGTGCTTTGAGTGACTGGTCCTAGCACACCTCAAGGACTGCCTCCCACCCACACTGGACCCACACCAATTTGCCTACCGTAGCAATAGGAGCACAGAAGATGCAGTATGCACAGTGCTGCACTCTGCACTCACACACCTGAACAATAACAACACATCTGTGCGGATGTTGTTTGTTGACTTCAGCTCAGCATTTAACACGTCGTTCCTTCCAAGCTGACCACAAAACTTGGACATCAAAACCTCCCTCTGCAACTGGATTATGGACTTACTGACCAATAGACCTCAGCATATAATGGTCAGGCCACACCCACTCCCCCACCATCACACTTAACACCGTCGTACCACAGGGCTTTGTGCTGAGCCCATTCCTTTACTCTCTTTACACCCATGACTGCAAGCCTGTGCATGGTTCCTGGGAACCACCATCTCGAGGACCTGTCCTGGACCACAAACACCTCCAGCCTGGTCAAGAAGGCTCACCAGCACCTCTTCTTTCTCAGGACACTGAAGAAAAACCAGCTGTCTTCAGCCATCCTGGTGAACTTCTACCGGTGTACGATCGAGAGCATCCTGACCAGTTGTATCACAGGGACAACACTTCCTGATATTGAGGACATCAAGAGAAAATGCTGTCTACGTCAAGCTCACAGCATTCTTAAGGACTTTTTTTTTTATAAACAAAAGCAAACAACTTGCACTCTTACCATCAATAAGTGGACCAGATTCTTCTGGACCTGTTTGAACAATAATCATTTTTGTTAATCATGATTACATGTAATGGACAATGAAAATGCACATTGTTATGAGGTAAATCTTTCTCCTGATCAGGAATTTTCTTATTTGCTGAAGACAAAGTGTAATGTAAATCCGATTTGTACTCAAAAACACAGGGATTCATTGCATACAGAAATACAATATCTTACCATTATTTGGGTTATTAGCTTCTTCCACAAGAGCTCGACCTGTTCAAACAATAAACAGAATTTAATCAGACATGTTAATTACATTTTAGGTTTCAGAGTTGTGTTTTTTTTCTGTTCTTGCTCAGTTTTTCAAGCATTTGAAACATTTTTGCTCTCAGTGGTAAGGATGTTGATTTCAGTTTAAGTATTACTGTATATTGGAAAATGAAAATTGTTTTACAAAAACTGATTTTCCCCATATAATTGAAATAATTTAACAGTCTCAAATAGGTGTGTATTCTCAGTAACAGAAAAACTTTATATTTTTGTCCATGTCCTTGTATTCTAAAATCCTTAAAAATTCTCCATAGCATTACTTGCAATTGTCATTTAGTTAATTGATAAATAGATTGTGGTTTGGACTAAGTCTGCTTTTGTACTAACTCTGTACTTTCTCCTATCAAAGGAGAGAATAGCAAAAAATAATAGCTTTACTTGGACATCAAAACCTCCCTCTGCGACTTGATTATGGACTTTCTGACCAACAGACCTCAGCATATTAGGTCAGGCCACACCCACTCCCCCACCATCACACTTAACACCGGCATACCACAGGGCTGTGTGCTGAGCCCATTCCTTTACTCTCTTTACACCCATGACTGCAACCCTGACAGCAAGCAGTTTCGGTCCAGATTCGGCCCACATCTGGCCCGCATGGATTTCATGCGGGCCAGATGTGGGCCGGATCTGGGCCAACACTATGTTGCTGTCTGGGAAGCCTGTGCATGGTTCCTGGGAACCACCATCTCGAGGACCTGTCCTGGACCACAAACAACTTCAGCCTGGTCAAGAAGGCTCACCAGCACCTCTTCTTTCTCAGGACACTGAAGAAAAACCAGCTGTCTTCAGCCATCCTGGTGAACTTCTACCGGTGTACGATCGAGAGCATCCTGACCAGTTGCATCACGGTCTGGTATAGGAATTGCTCAGTTGCTGGCCGCAAGGCACTGCAGAGGGTGGTGAAAACTGCCCAACGCATCACAGGGACACCACTTCCTCCTATTGAGGACATCCAGAGAAAACGTTGTCTACGTCGAGCTCTCAGCATTCTTAAGGACTCCTCTCACCCTGACCATAGACTGTTTAACCTCCTATCTGTAAATTATGTCCATAGCTTTATCTGTGTATTAATTGTACATTTGTAACATATTGCAGACACTGTATATCCAGTACTTACTACTTATTGCACTTCTAACTTACCACCTTACATGTGCAATGACAATAAAGTTGAATCTAATCTAATCTAAAGTACTTATACTTTTCCAGATATAATTAAACCTGAGGCAGAAAGTTATAGTACCATGTTTAATAAAAGAGCTAAAACAGAAGGAAAGATTTTCAGTATACATCTTCAGCTTTGCTCTGTTCTACACACTGAGCTATTGTTCTTGAAAAATAACATGCAAATGATGGCCAGATCACACGCCCATCAGGCCCTTAAGCACAAGCACACACGCTTTCCCAAACCTACCCAGCAACATGGTACAGTGGCCAATAAACATAAAATCCTTCAATATTGATTGTGACTTTCCTTATTATTAGACCATAAAACTATGCATTTCTCTGTTTCTCTGTCAAAATGATCATGAATTTCTCCCCTAATTAGACATTTGTCTACCATAAAAATATCAGATCTTATTTGTTAAAAAGTTTATTTTTTTATTTTTATTTTTTACAAACAAAAGCACACAACTGGCACTCAGCATCTTACCATCAATAAGTGGACCAGATTCTTCCGGACCTGTTTGAACAATAATCATTTTTGTTGATTATGATTACATGTAATGGACAATGAAAATGCACATTGTTTTACAGTAGCTTACTATCAGGAAAATCTTTCTCCTGATCAGGAATTTTCTTATTTGCTGAAGGCAAAGTGTAATGTAAATCCGATTTGTACTCAAAAACAAAGGGATTAATTGCATACAGAAATACAATATCTTACCATTATTTGGGTTATTAGCTTCTTCCACAAGAGCTCGACCTGTTCATACAATAAACAGAATTAATTTAATGAAACATGTTAATTTAATGAAACATGTTAATTACATTTTAGGTTTCAGAGTTGTGTTTTTTTTTTTTTGTTCTTGCATTTGAAACATTTTGGCTCTCAGTGGTAAGGATGTTGATTTTAGTTTTAGTATTACTGTATATTGGAAAATGAAAATTGTTATACGAAAAATGATTTTCCCCATATAATTGTTCTTTGTGAAATAATTTAACAGTCTTAAATAGGTGTATTCTCATTAATAGAAAAACTTTATATTTTTGTCCATGTCCTTGTATTCTAAAACCCTTTAAAATTCTCCATAGCATTTCTTGCAATTGTCATTTAGTTAATTGATAAATAGATTGTGGTTTGGACTAAGTCTGGTTTTGTACTAACTCTACCTTCTCCTACCAAAGGAGAGAATAGCAGTAACCAAGTATTTCACATCCAGGATTTAACAAATCTAATTATTTGGACAAAAAAACTGTATAAAGATGTATAAAGAGAATGAAGCCACATCTTATACATTCAAACAGAAAATTCAGTTATTAATATACAGTACATCAAGAAATATAATACCTTACCATTTTCTAGAGGAATAGCTTGATGCCTAGGTGTCTGATCTGTAACATAATCACTTTATGTAAACAAGTGTAAATAAGTCAAAGAGCAGAATAATAGAAATGTACCAATCTAGAAGAATTAGTAGTTATGAAGTATTTTATTTTCTCCAAAGATTTTGACGGTTTTCTCGTTGTATCAGCTTTATGTGACACTAACCATTTCCTTTTGTGAACTTTTTGTAGCAACAGTAAACCCCAGCTCCCCCAGCTACCAGCAGGAGAAGACCAACACATATCCCCACTATAACACCTACAGACAGTCCTTGTGCTGTAATAGAGGAGTAGAGACATTAGATACTTGTAAAGATACACTGGAAGTGACAATACTGGTTTGTGATATATTGAAGCTTCCAGACTATATGGCACCAATTTAGTTAGTATTCACTATTATAGCTAGCCAAGGATTGTATCCATATGTTTACATTTATAACTGCATTCAGAAAGCTGACACTGATGATGCATTACAACTTGGATGCTTATAATCAACAAGCAATCTAATTGCTGCTTAGTCTTTCTTAAAATAGTTATTTATCTGAGCTTTGCTGTTGGAATTTAGAGTTTGTAGAAGTACCATACTTTAATATTGGTGTATGTAAATGTATGCATTTAGCATAATATAATATTTATGCATTTAGTGTATGTACCTGCACATGTGTGACAGAATTTGCTGATATCCAGATGTGTGGTCTGGTTTGTGATGGGATTGTTGATCACACAGCTGTAGCTGTTTTTCTCCTGATATTCCACCTCCAGAGGTAGAGAGAGACTGATGCTGAGATCAGACACACTGATGCTGGACAATAAACTGTTTCCTTTGTACCAGGAGAGAGTCACATGACCCACATTCTCCACTGAACACAACAATGAACAATTCTGCTGTGATGATGATGATGAACATTGTGAAGAGTCTCTGCTGATGATGACAGGAACAGGCAGACGAGCTGAAAACATGAGAGAATAAACAGGCAAAATATAATTGTAAGATACATCAACATTTATTGGCAATTCTAAATGTTTATCTGAAAGATATTAAATCTGAATGACACCTTAATATAGTAGTTTGACATGTTTACAAATAATTAAACATTGGACATTGATGTGCTAAATCTATTAGCATAAGATTTTTTTTATAAGATTTTTGAGTTGTAAAGTTGTCTAAATCATCCTTTTGAGTTTACAATATTGTTCCAGGTGAATGAACCAGCATTGATAGCATGTAGACTGTACCAAATTTACATGATCTTAACAGGAGTTATTGTGGTGGGAGAAGCAATCTACGGACACATTGGGAGTGGCGTCAGGCCTTGGAGAGGCTTTTATTAAAAGAAATAAACAGCCTCCAGAAAAGGGAATAAAGTGTTCAACAGAAACAGGGGATCTGGGGTCTTTGTCATGCTGCGGGGTTCGTGAAGGTGGGGAAGTGTTCGGGAAGGAAGGGTCCAGGTAAGGGGCAGAGTCCGGCGGCTGCATGTGCTCCCCTCTTCGCTCTGGGGCGGCGGCTTCTTCCAGCGGCCTCGTTCTCCTTGATCCACAGCGCTTGAAGGGATGAGACATCCCGACAGTCCCGGCACCATGGGCCTGGCCCACCCTGTGAGTCACTAGTGCCCGCCCTGGATGAGTCTGCAGTGTCCCTTCACCGGTTCACCATCTCCATGTTCCACCAACCAACAGTCCTTGCTTGTTTGCATTTTTTTTTTTTTTACCAAAGTTATTGTTTTATATATATATATAACTTCTGAATAAAAATACAAATGTGTTTGGTCTGATTTAAAAATATATATATTTTAAATGTATTTGATTGGTTTGTTGATAGTGAGCGCGGAAATGTTTGGTTCTTTGCTAAGCATAACGCTGCCACCTAACGTTAGTTGTAATTTAAACAAAAATGCTGAACGATCTCGTGTGGCAGTACAATGGATATTCGGCATTTCTTTAATAAAAAAACCACCAAAGTTGGCAGGAGAGTGCAGCAGCGATTTAACTTTCAGCGAAAGCCCTGGGTGTCGAAGTTTACAATGATTCAACTACTGACAGTGCAGAGGCCAGCCGTTCCATTGCCAAGGCCTCAAGCAAGGGTCATCACAGGTGGCAGCACCAGGGGATCTCGGAGTTGAGAGACCCAATCAAGTAATCTTAAAAAACTTTCCTGCATGTGTTTTCTCAGTCAAAAAAAGATAATTTAACAGCTCCTGGTATAGAAGCAGAGACTGGCTGGAATACTCTAATAGATGGTGCACAAAATTTTATGATATCTCGACCCCCCTAATCTGATGGTACAGGCAGAAGACATGGATCTGTTAAGAGGCATGCAACTTGTAAATTCAGCTTGTATGTGTATTGAAAATCACCGTTCCGAGACGGAATTTGTGACACTCTTGAAGCATTGCAAGGATGCAACAATAGAGCCTGTGCCAAATTAGAGACAACGCACAGTAAAAACATCCTTCGCTATGTATGCAGTTAAGGAAATAATTATATATGAAGATCTCAGCGATGAAACAGAGCTACGCAGGATGTTTTTCAGTTGTATCGATGCAGGTGGTGGGGAAATGAAGGAACGCTTTGGGGAACGTAATTGTTTGCTGATGAATGCACTTTCTTGAATATGTACAAAGTGAAACCTTTACTGGACCTTACTAACACACCCATTTTGGAATCTGAATACACAGTGGCTCACCAAACATGACGGTGCTCAAACATGCTTTGACATTTGGTACAAGCACGGCACTCAGTGAGAACTCTTTTTCCACATTAAAAAACTTCCTTACAGAGCGTCGCCTTAGCATGCTTAATCAACGCAAGGCCAATTTAATTAAGTTGGTATGTGAAAAGGACCAAACCAAAAAGTTCCGGGAGGAGTGGAAGGACATTGTTTTAAGAAGATTCCACTCTGTCGCACAACGCCAACTACCGCTCTACTAATGTGATGAGTTGGCTAAGCCTATTTTATTTTAAGCAGGTCCTTGTCTAGATATTGAGAAAATTAAATAAAACATGATATGGTTATGTACAACAGAAAATAGACCTAGCACTTTGAGTAGACCTAGTTTTACATCATTTTTAATTTTTGTTTGTTTAAACTTGTTGGATTGGTGAGTTGCTTATATTTGACTATTTTATAAAGTATTTGCTTTTTAAAAACAAATTGTAACACAAAGATATAAGCTGTAACAATGAATACATAAAATCAAAAAGGCTTGACATTGTGACAGTTGTGTTGTGTATGTGACAATCGGAACCCAGGGAAACACAGGAGACGAGAGATCCAAAACGCAGTGTGGTTTATTAAGGGTAATCCAAATCAGAATCCAACAAGCTGGGGTCAAAACCAGAAATCAATCCAAAACAAAACAAACAGGAAACTCTGAAGACGAGGACACTCAGAAGGTGAGGAAACTGGGTGACGAAATGGAAGGACCCCATAAAGACAAACAAGCTGTGTCCAAATTCAGGGTCTGCATCCTCCTTAGGATCCTTCCTACCCGGTTGAAGGAGGATGGGTCCTCCGACGACCGCAAAAACCGGAAGTCGGTGTTTGTGAATTTGGACAGCCTACCCTTCTTTCAGTTCCCTCCCTTAACCGTTGCTCATATCCTGTCGCCTAGCAACCGTGACAGCGCCAAGCAAGACGCCGGTGAAGAGCTCATCGTTCTCTCCCCGGAGCTTTATAAACACTTCTGTCTGCTCTTTCGTCCTTAGAAGCGTTAAAAACAGCTTCAATCACTAACAAATAAGCTGTGTGTAAGGGGATATTCACACAGGCAGTAAGGAAGAAGCTAGTTTACAAAAGTAAACGTTTTTTTTTTTTTTTACATATACACGTACACATGTAAAAAAAATGCTTAACGCTAAAACAAAATGCCTAACTAGAAAACCACTGAAAATATATCTTTTTGAAAAGCCAGTTTTTAAAAAACATCGAAAATAATACTCCTCCCCCACTCCGCTACCGCTCGCTTCGTCCAGCCGAAAAGAATTATGGGATAGGTAGGACGCGAAAGGATCCATCACACCCATCCTTCGAATTCGGGGAAAAGGAGGACGCATTTGTGGGCCGCATTTGAAGGATCCTACGAATTTGGACAGCCTTCGTCGCGGCGCTGTGACGTAACATCCTTCAAATGCGTCCTCCGAAGGATGTAGACCCTGAATTTGGACACAGCCACAGAAAGGCCGGTTAATATAGGCAGGGTAATGATTATCAAGTGAAGACACCTGAGTGCAATTAACAGGAGTGCAATTACTGTGATGAAGGGAAAAGGCTTTGTGGGAATTGTAGTGCCTACGGTGAGGTGCCTATGGGGAAGTGAGACCACTAGTGGAGAATCAGAGATACCAATTAATAATAAAGTAAAGATTGTTCGGACATGACTCTGCTCATGAAGATCATTGGTGACTTGCCCTTGCCCATGAAGATCAATGGTGAGGTGCCATTTTAAACTTAAACCAAACTTAAATGAGACCTTGAAATATTTCAAATATTAAACACGTCTTCTTGAGAAAACTTTCAAATGATTTTAAAATGATGATTGCAGGTCAAATGAAAAAAAAAATTGTGAGGTGCCTTTGTCTATGAATCTCAATGGTTACTTGCCTTTGTCTATGAATCTCAATGGTTACTTGCCTTTGTCCATGAATCTCAATGGTTACTTGCCTTTTCCCATGAAGAACACCGGTGACTTGCCTTTTCCCATGAAGATAACAAGTGACTAGACTTGACTCTGGAGTATCAACGGTGACTAGCCCTGACTCTGGAGTGTCAACGGTGACTAGACCTGACTCTGGAGTGTCAACAGTGACTAGCCCTGACTCTGGAAGGTCAACAGGAACCTGACTCAACTCTGGAGGGTCAACGGGAGCCTTACTCGACTCTGGAGGGTCAACAGGAACTGGGCTGGCGACCATACTGTGCAGTGGTGCAGTGGTGCTGGGCTGGCTTTCCTCCTGTTTGCAGACCCCGGTCTAGAATCGGCCATCCCACCGGGACAGACAGGAGTGGCTGGGGCATCCCACGGAAGCCGATGCTGCAAGTAGAAACACGAACTGATTCATTTCTCTATGAGGTACTGGGTCATCCAAACCGGTGTTGAAAATGTCTTTAAGGGCCGCATCATTATATCCCATACCATCCGCCAGGGTCCAGAACACATGTGCCATAGAACCCACCTCATTGCCCTCTTGGCGGATGGAGGTTAATTTTATACAGTATTGTTCAAAATAATAGCAGTACAATGTGACTAACCAGAATAATCAAGGTTTTTAGTATATTTTTTATTGCTACGTGGCAAACAAGTTACCAGTAGGTTCAGTAGATTCTCAGAAAACAAACAAGACCCAGCATTCATGATATGCACGCTCTTAAGGCTGTGCAATTGGGCAATTAGTTGAAAGGGGTGTGTTCAAAAAAATAGCAGTGTCTACCTTTGACTGTACAAACTCAAAACTATTTTGTACAAACATTTTTTTTTTTTTTCTGGGATTTAGCAATCCTGTGAATCACTAAACTAATATTTAGTTGTATGACCACAGTTTTTTAAAACTGCTTGACATCTGTGTGGCATGGAGTCAACCAACTTGTGGCACCTCTCAGCTGTTATTCCACTCCATGATTCTTTAACAACATTCCACAATTCATTCACATTTCTTGGTTTTGCTTCAGAAACAGCATTTTTGATATCACCCCACAAGTTCTCAATTGGATTAAGGTCTGGAGATTGGGCTGGCCACTCCATAACATTAATTTTGTTGGTTTGGAACCAAGACTTTGCCCATTTACTAGTGTGTTTTGGGTCATTGTCTTGTTGAAACAACCATTTCAAGGGCATGTCCTCTTCAGCATAGGGCAACATGACCTCTTCAAATATTTTAACATATGCAAACTGATCCATGATCCCTGGTATGCGATAAATAGGCCCAACACCATAGTAGGAGAAACATGCCCATATCATGATGCTTGCACCTCCATGCTTCACTGTCTTCACTGTGTACTGTGGCTTGAATTCAGAGTTTGGGGGTCGTCTCACAAACTGCCTGTGGCCCTTGGACCCAAAAAGAACAATTTTACTCTCATCAGTCCACAAAATTTTCCTCCATTTCTCTTTAGGCCAGTTGATGTGTTCTTTGGCAAATTGTAACCTCTTCTGCACATGCCTTTTTTGTAACAGAGGGACTTTGCGGGGGATTCTTGAAAATAGATTAGCTTCACACAGACGTCTTCTAACTGTCACAGTACTTACAGGTAACTCCAGACTGTCTTTGATCATCCTGGAGGTGATCATTGGCTGAGCCTTTGCCATTCTGGTTATTCTTCTATCCATTTTGATGGTTGTCTTCCGTTTTCTTCCACGTCTCTCTGGTTTTGCTCTCCATTTTAAGGCATTGGAGATCATTTTAGCTGAACAGCCTATCATTTTTTGCACCTCTTTATAGGTTTTCCCCTCTCTAATCAACTTTTTAATCAAAGTACGCTGTTCTTCTGAACAATGTCTTGAACGACCCATTTTCCTCAGCTTTCAAATGCATGTTCAACAAGTGTTGGCTTCATCCTTAAATAGGGGCCACCTGATTCACACCTGTTTCTTCACAAAATTGATGACCTCAGTGATTGAATGCCACACTGCTATTTTTTTGAACACACCCCTTTCAACTAATTCAACTAATTGCCCAATTGCACAGCCTTAAGAGCGTGCATATCATGAATGCTGGGTCTCATTTGTTTTCTGAGAATCTACTGAACCTACTGGTAACTTGTTTGCCACGTAGCAATAAAAAAAATACGAAAAACCTTGATTATTCTGGTTAGTCACATTGTACTGCTATTATTTTGAACAATACTGTATATTTCGCCCTCTGCTCCACCATACTGGCTGGGTAACGGGAATTAAGTCCCACACCGCTGGATCTCGACATTGATGGAGTCCTTCTGTGACGATCGGAACCCAGGGAAACACAGGAGACGAGAGATCCAAAACGCAGTGTGGTTTATCAAGGGTAATCCAAATCAGAATCCAACAAGCCGGGGTCAAAACCAGAAATCAATCCAAAACAAAACAAACAGGGAAGGAACAGGAAAGAATAGAGGAAACTCGGAAGACGAGGACACTCGGAAAGCGAGGAAACTGGGTGACGAAATGAAAGGACTCCATAAAGACAAACAGAAAAGACCGGCTAAAATATAGGCAGGGTAATGACTATCAAGTGAAGACACCTGAGTGCAATTAACAGGAGTGCAATTGCTATGATGAAGGGACAAGGCTTTGTGGGAATTGTAGTGCCTACGGTGAGGTGCCTATGGGGAAGTGAGACCACTAGTGGAGACTCAGAGAAACAGAGACCAGACAGCGTGACAGTGTATAAATGATTATGCAGCAATATTCTCATCAGAGTTCAGTGAGCTTTGACATATTAAAATATACATATTTGTGACATTTTTTACCTTTATAAAGGGCATTTTCCCCTTTTTATATATATGCTTCATCTTTCATTTTAAATTCTTAATTTTGAATCAATATATTAGACATCGTGAACGAGTCATTATCTGGCTCGGCTCGGTGTTCATCTTCACTTCTCTATTCAGAGCAGTTCAGTCAGTGTACTGTTTGAGTAAATTAATTACTCTGAGATATTGGTTTGTTTTAACTCAGAGGGAGTGTCAGCCACATTAAAAAAGTTAACAGCTTAAGTCATTAGCGGATTAATGCATATTGGAGACGCAAACTGTTTAAAACGTTTCAGTTCGATTTGGTGAACTGTTTCAAAAAGATCCAGTTACATCGAATGATTCTTTGGGAACCGGATATGACAAACTGCTTTGTTTTGAAATGTCTTATAACAGACACGGAAGAGAAGACAATGCTGAATAAAGTCGTAGTTTTTGCTATTTTTGGACCAAAATGTATTTTCGATGCTTCATAAAATTCTAACTGACCCTCTGATGTCACATGAACTACTTTGATGATGTTTTTCTTACCTTTCTGGACATGGACAGTATATCGTACACACAGCTTCAATGGAGGGACTGAGAGCTCTCTGACTAAATCTAAAATATCTTAAACTGTGTTCCAAAAATAAACTGAGGTCTTACGGGTTTGGAACAACATGAGGGTAAGTTATTAATGACATAATTTTGCAAACTGGGCGAACTAACCCTTTAATTGAGTTATTGAGTCATTCATTCAATCATTCGTTCAAACAGATGATTCGACAAGAATGAGGCAGTTGTTTAAGAATGGGTAATTAAATTTTTTAATTCAAGAGTGTTGCAGTGAGACTGACCCATTATGATTCTGCTGTAATCTTTGAACTATTTTTACCACAGTATGTTAACGGAGTTTAACACACTGTTAACTTGCTGCATTCAATCGTTTCGATTTCTCCTCGAGATGCAGCTGAGCCTTTTTGGCATAATTACATTATGCACTTTCAGTCTCCATTGAAAATAAAGGAGTCATTATCACTTTTTGGTGATTTGTGCCCCCCTGAAAAAATGAAATGCATGAATTTGTGTCTGGCGCCAGGTCTGCGTCCTGGTGTCCTGACATTTTATCCTAGCCATCAGATTTTCCTACCCTGGTTAACTGCGCACGCGCACATCAATATTGCGTGTTTTTTCTCATGCTAAACAATGATATTTAATGCATCTGCATTACTGTAAGGGTAGGTTTAGGGTTGGAGTAGGTGTAGACTTTAATAAAAACGCAATCTAATAGGTAGAAAATAATTTTTATTGTTAGTTTCCTGTAGCTGTATTCCTTCTAGCTACAACCGCGAATATAACTCATAATTACTGTATTTGCAGTACTGTATGGGTAGGTTTAGGGTTGTGGTAGGTGTAGACGTTAATAAACCATACACTGTAAAAAATTGTGCCATTAAATAACAGTAATTTACTGGCAGCAGGGGTGCCAGTAAAGTACTGTTAATTTACAGCTTTCAACCATTAATTTAGCACTCTTGTATTTTTACAGTATTTTACCGTAAATTCTACCATGGAAATTAACTCCACTCCCACTGCTTCAAACAGTTCGAGTTTAAAAGCTAACATTCCTACGATGTTAGTACTATGAACATATTTCATTTGAGTCCACTGAGAAGGAACATTTCTAAACAAAAA
The DNA here is from genome assembly GCF_003368295.1 of Carassius auratus. Taxonomy (NCBI): domain Eukaryota; kingdom Metazoa; phylum Chordata; class Actinopteri; order Cypriniformes; family Cyprinidae; genus Carassius; species Carassius auratus. Next base: position 2,863,076 of record NC_039264.1, on the reverse strand, counting down.
AATGCAAACACTTAATGTGTAGAAAAGTAACTAAATGCATGACTTTCACTCAAATCACTGCAGTTCATTGTCAGCTATAGCACACATGTATGTGCTGAAGTACTTAACACAGAGATCACCACTGTATCAATGACTCTACATTTACTGTCTTTATATAAAGAAGCAGAAGATCTGAATTTGTGTCTTGAGTAAAAGACTGTTAAGAAAATTTCACTCATAAAAAAAAAAAAAAAACTTTGCTGAACTTTAGACAGACACATCAAGAATCGGCGTATGAATCACAACAATGGTGACAATCCACAAAATAAATAAACAGATCTGTTCATGATGTTCAGTTCTGAACATCACAAAACAAGCTACTAAAACTTAAGACAAAAGCAAAATTATAAGCACATAAGAATTCAAGAAAATAAGTGAACAATTCAGGGGCATAATTTATTCATGCCGCAATGCATGCTGGGAATCATGGATGAGTTTTATCCTGTGCTGGTACCCAGCATGCATTGCATCATGAACCTTTTGATTGTCACCATTGTTGAGATTCATATGCTGATTGTTGATCTCTCTCTTTGAGTGTCGTGGAACCTGCTGCCCAAAATATTTTAAACTGTCATTATAAACATATTTTCTGGTTATCACACAACTGTTCAATCTTATTAAATTTTAGAAAAAAAAAATTGTATGTAACTCATTCCCATACTTCAACACCAAATTATTATTTGATTACGATAGCAACATATTAAGCCAGTCTAGTAGATCAAGCCTGACAAAAACAGTCATAATCACTTGACCGTCAAAATTAATATTGCTGTAACAGATGTATCATAAAGATACAAACATAGCAAGGAAACAAAATTTAAAGTATAAAAGTCAAGGATCAGGAGCCCAACCAAAGCAAACACTGATCTCCACAATGGTGAATTCAAATGAAACAGTAACATTATCATAGGGCTGGGCGATATATCTAACGATATCATCATGCGCATCTAATCAGCTGCTTCCGTGATCACCTCTAAAATCGCCATCACATAATTGGAGTGGCATTTAATAGACAGCAGAGGCGGGACTTTCAAGTCACAAGCAAGTCTTCAAGTCATTTCCAAGTCCTCAAAGGGTTAAAGTTAATGAGATAATTAAGTGATTAATTAAATGATGATTGTACATTAGTGATGAACTTCTGCTGTTAACAATCAACATCACTGAAGTAAAGAGAAACACAAGAACTACAACTGAATTTAGCCACAGCCTTCAACAGAAAAAAAAAAAAACACTATGCCACCATAATTGTGGTCAGGGTTTGCTTTAGGTAGTCTCTTGACCCTTTTACTAACTCAAAGCAATTTGGTTCAAAACAATTGCAATATTGTTTTTGCAACAAGCATTTATGCATTGCTGAATCCAACCTTGTAGTGACAGATAATCTTATGCTTTTTCTGCTTATAACTCATGTTGATTTGGACATCATGACATAATCTTCTATGGATTGTTGACTGACATTCAGCTTTTACCAGAGTTGGGACTTTCAAGTCACAAGCAAGTCTTCAAGTCATATCCCAAGTCCTCAAAGGGTTAAAGTTAATGAGATAATTAAGTGACTAATTAAATGATGATTGAGCATTAATGATGAACACCTGCTGTTGTTGAGAATTACAGAGGATCAGATGTTGATGTTTTATTGGTTAAAGTGATGCAACCATAATGGAGATCAGTGTTTGCTTTAGTGGGGCTCTTGACCCTTGACTGTCATGTTAGATCTCTTTATGTAGCATTGCATGAGGTGCTGTAAAGCAGAGAGAAGAAATTAATCTGTATGTGATAGGTGGTCAGATTACAAGCAAATTAACATTAGCTCTATTTAATAGAGTTGTGACGTTCGCGAACGAACCGATTCTTTTGAACGGCTCATAAACATGAACGATGGGAGCCGAGTCGCGACTGGAGAGGAGCCGTTCTTTCTATCGTTCTTTTTTCCTATGTGTGTTCATACAAATGAGCTCCGCCAGGAGACAGAACAGTTATAGCATTTTGTGTTCATTTAAAACTTATTTTAAAATCATTAAAAATGTTCTTTTGTGATACTGTACTTGTATAGAAATGTTTCACTAAAAGCTGTTTTCCACAGACATTCATTGCAGCCCACTTTGTTATTGTTCATCGACTTGAAGGGGCAAAGTTTACAGTAGTAATAGTATGTAGTATGTAGACATTTCCATTTTATTTATTCTAATTTTATCTACTTAAAAAAAAATTAGTTTTCTATCAAAATGTTCTTGTGTGATAACAATGTTCTTGTGTGGAAGTGTTTGTAGTAAAAGCTGTTTTGCACAGAAATTCATTGCAGCCGGCTTTGTTTTTTATGTTTATTTGTGAGTAGGTATTGTATGAATAACATAAGTCAACGTAGTTTTACACACACACACACACACACACACTTTGTACTAAAGGTAAATCAAAATAATGATGTCACTGTCTAAGCAGAGGGATTTGTGCAACCCTATGGAATATAGTCGACACATGAGAAATGAGGTAATAAATGAAGCTGGCTTCTTAAAACTGACTAAATATTTAAAAAGAGCCAAAAGAGCCATTCTTTTGAACGGCTCTTTGAAAGGAACGGATCGCGAAGATCCGGATCCCCTCAAAGAGCCATAAATCCCATCACTACCAAGTAAAACTACACTATGGGAAAAAAAATTTAAGTGAATTTTAAATCTACTAAGTGCATGCAAAATGTGAAAAACTACACTCTGTAGACACACACAGACATCAAGAACCAGCATATGACTCTCAACAGTGGTGACAATCAACCAAATGTTGCATGCTGGGTAAAACCTTAGTTAAAAACTCCCGTCATGCACTGCAGTATGAAAAATTGTCACCACTGTTGAGGATCGTGTGATAAGTGTGTTTGTCTAAAAACCTGAACTGATTGTTTTCTTTTGTGTCTTTCAACATTGAAGCATTGTGATTTTTTATTTTTTACTTCAGTAATAGCTGAGTGTCGTCAGTCTACTATCCAAAGATAAACACAATTTAATGATGTTCAGTCAACATGAGTTATAAACAGAAAAAGCAAAAGATCATCTGTTACTGCAAGGTTTGATTCAGCAATGCATGTTTGTTGCGAAAACAATATTGCAATTGTTTTGAATCAAATTGGTTTGAATTAGTAAAAGTGTCAAGACACTACTTAAAGCAAACCTTGACCACAATTATCGTGGCATGGTGTTTTTTTTTCAGTTAAAGGCTGTGGCTAAATTCAGTTGTAGTTCTTGTGTTTCTCTTTACTTCAGTGATGTTGATTGTTAACAGCAGATGTTCATCACTAATGCACAATCATCATTTAATTAGTCACTTAATTATCTCTTTAGCTTTAACCCTTTGAGGACTTGAATATGACTTGAAGACTTGCTTGTGACTTGAAAGTCCCACCTCTGATAGACAGAGCCGTAGATCGCTGACAAGCCACGCCATATCGTGTTCATATCGAAGGCGATTCATCTGCGATAATGAACGCGATATGGCGTGGCTTGTCAGCGATCTACGGCTCTGTCTATTACATGTAGGGCTGCACGATTAATCGCATGCGATTGTCATGCGTGTCTTTGTCAGTAAAGCCGGTTCTGTGATTAGCAGTAAATGTCCACCACCTGGTTTCAAATGGAGCGGCACTTCCCAGCTAGAATTTTCTTTGTTCTAAAATGTTCTAAGAACATTCCCATGGATTGTTCTAACAATGTTTTTAGCGGGTAGTTTTATTTTTGTTCCCAGAACGTTCTCTCAAAAGATAGGATAACGTTCTCTAAAAACATTCTACAAATGTTTATCAATAACATTATTAGAACATTATTCCATAACATTCTAATTAAGATTTAAGTGGATGTTTAGATGTGGATGTTGATGTCTGTTTAAAAGTAATAGCTTGGTTTGATGTCACCATAATGCTGGTAAGTGTTGGCTTTAGTTGTGCAATTTGACACTTGACGGTGTTGTTTTTTAGCTGCTGTCATCTTTATTGTGGCTAAAACAGCAAACGAATATGTGGTTCAATAGTGCTGTTTGCTTGCTGATGATTGATATGTCTGATTACTTGTTTTCACCCAAGCTACTGTGTATTGTTAGTTAAGTATTATTTATTAAAGGGACTCAATGGTCAACAACCTGACACCCAGTTGAATTTAAAGCAGATAATTTCAAAAATTTTAAAAAAAATTTGTCACACAAACATCAAGATTCAGTGTATGAATCTCAGCAATGGTGACATGCTTTATGCTGCAATGTATTCTGGGTACATCATGCAAAACTCATCCGTAGCACCCAGAATGCATTGCGGCATGAAGCATGTCACCATTGTTGAGATTCTTACACTAATTCTTAAGGTCTCTGTATGTCTAAGCATCCTATGGTTTGAAGTGATTCTAAAACAATATAGTTTAAAAAGATCAGATAAAAATAAAATGACATAAATTGTCAGGACCTTGTGTGTTGCAATACATCTGCTATTGTCACTAATATTAAATTAATAGCGTAGAACAGACTCCTGGTAAAATCAGTTGATCAGATTGTTACATTAAGACATCTCTAATATCAGCCAGTAACCAACATTATCGAATGACATCTTTTTCGCAATGTTTTTGCTGTAACAGATTTAGTTACAGCAGCTAAATGAACGCTAACACTGAAAAGACTCATACTTCCTAAGTACTGATCAGCATAATGGTGACATCAAACTAGGGCTGGGCGATATATCGAGCGATATGATCATGCGCATCTAATCAGTAAAGCTGCTTCCGTGATCACCGCTAAAATCTCCATCACCTGCTTATAATTGGAGTGGCATTTAATAGACAGAGCCATAGATCGCTGACAAGCCACGCCATATCACGTTCATTATCGCAGATGAATCGACTTCGATATGAACGCGATATGGCGTGGCTTGTCAGCGATCTACGGCTCTGTCTATCAGAGGTGGGACTTTCAAGTCACAAGCAAGTCTTCAAGTCATATCCAAGTCCTCAAAGGGTTAAAGTTAATGAGATAATTAAGTGACTAATTAAATGGTGATTGTGCATTAGTGATGAACATCTGCTGTTAACAATCAACATCACTGAAGTAAAGAGAAACACAAGAACTACAACTGAATTTAGCCACAGCCTTTAACTGAAAAAAAACACTATGCCACCATAATTGTGGTCAAGGTTTGCTTTAAGTAGTGTCTTGACCCTTTTACTAATTCAAACCAATTTGATTCAAAACGATTGCAATATTGTTTTCACAACAAACATGCATTGCTGAATCAAACCTTGCAGTAACAGATGATCTTATGCTTTTTCTGCCTATAACTCATGTTGACTGAACATCATTAAATTGTGTTTATCTTTGGATAGTAGACTGACACTCAGCTATTACTGAACTGAAGTAAAAAATAAATGCTTCAATGTTGAAAGACACAAAAAGGAAACTGTCAGTTCAGGTTTTTAGACAAACACACTTATCACACGATCCTCAACAGTGGTGACAATTTTTCATACTGCAGTGCATGACGGGAGTTTTTACTAAGGTTTTACCCAGCATGCAACATTTTGTTGATTGTCACCACTGTTGAGAGTCATATGCTGGTTCTTGATGTCTGTGTGTGTCTACAGAGTATAGTTTTTCAAATTTTGTATGCACTTAGTAGATTTAAAATTCACTTTAATTTTTTTTTCCATAGTGTAGTTTTACTTGGTTGATTATGCTAAACTTAAATAGAGCTAATGTTAATTTGATTGTAATCTGACCACCTATCACATACAGATTAATTTCTTCTCTCTGCTTTACAGCACCTCATGCAATGCTACATAAAGAGATCTAACATGACAGTCAAGGGTCAAGAGCCCCACTAAAGCAAACACTGATCTCCATTATGGTTGCATCACTTTAACCAATAAAACATCAACATCTGATCCTCTGTAATTCTCAACAACAACAGGTGTTCATCATTAATGCACAATCATCATTTAATTAGTCACTTAATTATCTCATTAACTTTAACCCTTTGAGTACTTGGGATATGACTTGAAGACTTGCTTGTGACTTGAAAGTCCCAACTCTGGTAAAAGCTGAATGTCAGTCAACAATCCAAAGAAGACTATCTCATGATGTCCAAGTCAACATGAGTTATAAGCAGAAAAAGCATAAGATCATCTGTCATTACAAGGTTTGATTCAGCAATGCATACATGTTTGTAGTGAAAACAATATTGCAATTGTTTTGAATCAAATTTCTTTGAACTAGTAAAAGGGTCAAGAGACTACCTAAAGCAAACCCTGACCACAATTATGGTGGCATAGTGTTTTTTTTTTTTTCAGTTGAAGGCTGTGGCTAAATTCAGTTGTAGTTCTTGTGTTTCTCTTTACTTCAGTGATGTTGATTGTTAACAGCAGATGTTCATCACTAATGCACAATCATCATTTAATTAATCACTTAATTATCTCTTTAGCTTTAACCCTTTGAGGACTTGGATATGACTTGAAGACTTGCTTGTGACTTGAAAGTCCCACCTCTGCTGTCTATTAAATGCCACTCCAATTATAAGCAGGTGATGGAGATTTTAGCGGTGATCACGGAAGCAGCTTTACTGATTAGATGCGCATGATCATGTCGTTAGATATATCGCCCAGCCCTATTGTCTACAATAGTTCTTAGATCATTAGGGCAACCACCCCAATAAGTATATGTCCTGAACATATGTCAAATTTTAAATAATAAAGTTACATTTATTTCGATGCAAACTTGTGTTGAAGTGATAATTCCATCGAAAGACTTGAGCTACTCACCATAGACCGTGAGATTAAATTTCTTGTTTAAGTCCTTCCTAACAATTTTAAATTGATATATTCCTGAAAAATTAGCTGTGATGTTCTTGATGGTAAGAGATCCATTCCATTGGTCCACCAGCAATCTGTCTTTAAACATCTTAATTTCAGAGTCCCTAACTATGATAGTTTCATCAGGTCCAAAGGTCCACAATTTAATATCTTCTGCCTGTGTTTCACCAGCATGTAGAGTGGCAGAATCTCCCTCCATCACTAAAACTTTTTCTATTGCATCCATCCCAGCACCAGACACTCCTGCAAAACACATAGAAACCATTGTTCAGAAAAAGATTCAATAGTAAACCACAGCACAGTAATTATATGAAATGCAAACAAGTGAAAGGACAAGATCTATGTTTGGATCAGAATTTGTTGTTAAACAATGGTGACCACATATGAACTATGGGTTTGCTACTCTAAAAAGTTTTTTGAGCCAATTGGATAATGATTGGAGCTTCCAAAAGACAAAACATAGCTGATTAATATTTTTTATATTGAATATGATCACACCATTATGAATAGATCATACACTGCAGCATTATCAGCTGCTAAATTAAAATCTATGTTTAATGTTAGGGTTTATTATTATTATTATTTTTATAGCACTGCGTATTGTAACCAATCAAACATAATTCTGTTGTGATATTGAATGCAATGATTAATCAGAGGTGTTCAGATGAATCATCACTGAAATGGTTTCACTGTGTGTGCTCCCTGACTGACTTCTGCTCTCTGCCGAATTCTCTCATCCGAAACGACAAAGTGCAGATCTGTGTATGAATGCAATATATTAATTTTACATTGTACACACCTTCTATGATTATAATGAGTTTTTGTACTCATATGTAACGTAAGTGAAAATGTTCTTTGATAATGTAAATGTTCTTTATTGCTCTCTTTCTGTACCATGAAAGTGTTATAATTAGTAACTTACAATTTTTCTATTGAATTCACATTAAATACAAAGAAATATTTGGTTGCACTTTATTTTACAGTGAACGTACATGTACTTACAGTGTACTTATAGTATACCTACCTAAGAAAGTACTGTAATGCAAGGCAACTACATGGGATAGGGTTATGTTTAGTGGTAGGTTCAGGATTATTGCCTTGTTATTAACCAGTTATTATAATTACTATAATAAGTACATAATATATATATATATATATATATATATATATATATATATATACATGAGTACATGATTGTAAAATATCTTGTACCCATATCTTGTACTTAAGTAAAAAGATGGTTTTTTAATGAACAGATTACACTATTTGCCCATTGCCCATTATAAATCAACTAACATAATCTATAAATGAGCATTATGCAGTGTCAACACTGTTACCATTTTTAAAATGTACATTTAAACAATTATTTATGACATTTATTGTAATCAATATCCACAAGTAAAATCCTTTTAAAGAGTACAATGTGCTTTTGTGAACTTGACTATTAGCTAGAAATTAGGAAATTATTTTGAAATTGTCAAACCTGTTACTGTCATCACTGTTACAATTCAGGGTAACATGTTTTGACATTTGGGGTAACAAGGAAGGCACAGATTAATTACAATACCCTTAAAACATTAGATCTCTTTGAAATGAAACTTGTTATATCAACAATGAACTGACTTGAACTGGAAAATGTAATGTTTAATATTGTCATACAACAATGCCAAGTAAGTGCAAAACAATATAATGTCATTTAAAATGGTAAAACTGTACAGTATTTTGTAAACAAATATGTGTTGATGAATGTGTGGCCTGTCACTCCTGTTAGTCTGGTTAGTCACAATGACGTCAGTCCTGGTTTTTCCATTGTAACTTTAACTATATTTTATTTTGGAAAAATTCTCTTTTTAATATATCTCTTGTCAATATATATATATATTTTCTTAATTGATCACCCTCCAAAATTATGATGTTCTTGGTCATCTGAATGACAAATATACAAATATATAAAACAAATACAAATAAATAAAAAATGTGACACAATCCCAGTGAAAAGACGGACTAAAATGCTGCTCATACATGTAAAACTATCACATAGTTCTAATTAAACTATGGTATCTAATTAAACATGAGGTATCTAGTAACGCTTGTGTCGGTAACAGAGTTGACAAAAATACCAAAACAAGAGATAGAAAAAATAGTCATTAAATTATAAATGACAGCCTAAGACAGCACAATACATTTTTTTAACGTGTCTTCATTACATGAATATTAAAAAAAATGTTGATTGAACTTAATTTTGGAAAATGCACCGGTTTCGTGGAATGACCCCTATACACCATTAGCCATTTGTTTTGATGAGCCTTTCATTTTAAAAAAATGAAGTTTTTGATTTCATTAGCCTATATAGGTCAGGCTACATTTGCTAGTTCTGTCATTACGTTAATAATACACGACGTGTTGTATGTTTTCCTAGTTGTAGTTTGTCCTAAGTAGTTACTGCTGTCAGAAAATTGTTTTGTAAGATCCGTCTTTTCAAACTGAGGACGATTGAAGGACTCTGTTTATGAAGCGAATTGCATGGGGTAAAACAGATCTTTAAACAAAATAAAAACGAGTTTCTATAATGCTTAAATTAACTTCCTAAGTATTTTGCACCCGAAAACCAATGAACTGCTTCGCTGAAAATAATAATAATAATAATATGAAACTTTAGCGTAAGTTGCACCCTAAAGATTGTAGTAACAGAACGTATTAGCCTTTTATCTGTTGCGCCACACGTCTGCAGATTTCGAAAAGTTAGGCTACTGTTAGATCTCTTCCACTAAAAAACATCATAGTTGCTTTTTTCACATTAAGACAATATTTTTAAAGGAATTGCGCAGAAATCGAAACCGAAAGTGTATCAACAACTTACCGCGTATGTGGAGTAATGAAAGGCATAATGAAACAATGAATATCCTCATGTCGATTAGTTTAAAAAAGTGTTGAATAAAATCTGAGCAAAAAAAAATCTGTGCTTAACTGACAGAAATCTGCACAGTTTGAAAATGACTTTAAAAGACACGTAACGCCTATTGAGATTGAGGAGTCACGTGCCGATCTGGGTTGATTTGGGAGGGGTCTGAGCCGGTCTGTTGCCAGTGGGAGTGCCTTCATAACTTCACAGAGGCGCGACTAAACATTTCAGAGCGCTTTCATTTTTGCGCATTTATTTTGTCGGCGGAACAGATCGAGACGGATCTACAAATACGAGAAAGAAAAGGAAGAAAGTAAAGCAATGCTAAAACATAAGGCGAAAGAAAGGGGACCTTACAGAAACAAGCTCACACCAAGCGCAAAACAGCGGTGTTTGGATATCTAAAATATCGACCCATACGAGCTCCCTGCAGCGGCATAGAGACCTGAACCATTTACCTCAGTGCACACATATGGACATTGGGAATTATATTGTTTACGATGTAAGTCACTTTGCATTCACGCTGTTAATGGCTTTAATCTAACCCGGACATTTACATCTCGCAATCACACATTTAACTACCCTGGCTAACCCAGAACTGGTTTGTCCACTTTGCAGCCCCCACCAAAAAAAAACTGGTACAGTATGTGTCATTGGGTTAAAATCAAATTATAACTAAACATACACAGCTTTAGCCTACATCAAAACATGTTGGAAACATTTGTATACATTGAACATCTAGTTACAATCTAGTGTTTACGAAACAGTCGCAGTTAATTACTTTGTCATTTTGATCAAGAAGTGCATTCTATATGCAATGTAATTACAATACACTAAAACGCATGTGAATAAACTTACTTTGGCCAGTACAACACTGTTTTCTTCACCTTCTGTAAATGAACCCAGCCACAGCAGAAAGCCTCGTAACTTTCCAAATACTTGTGGCTTTTAAACTCGTGCATTGTGTAGTAACTTAAACCAAAAACAATATAATTCTCAATGTCCATATGTGTGCATGGAGGTAAATGGTCAAGGTCTCTGTGCCGCTTGAGAGCTTCTCCAAATACAGCTGTTTTGCATTTGGTGTAACCTAAAAAAACCAGTATTCCATTGTCCCTATGTTTTCCATATGTATCGTGTGAGGTAATGTTACTGCAGCAGTTTTTAACGCAGCAGTAACTTCCAGGCATGGTAAAACAGTGCAGAATTGCGAGAACCTCCTCTTAACAACACATGTAAACAATCCTGTTTCGCCGCCGGCATCCTTCCAACATGGCGGAGACATGATATCGAGGGAGGGGCTTTGTGCTATGATGACAACTTCTCATTCTCAATAGAGAGAAACTCATACCAACTGAGATTCGACTACTCTTGATCTATTTCTGTACAAATCGCGTTTCAAAGAAAAACAAAACAAAATAAAAACAATGCATGAAGGCCGGTGTCAACTTCCTTATTCAGAGATCAGTAGTATCCAGCTGCAGACCCGCGGAATCACAGATATAACCACAATCACAGAAATGGAAGTGAGGGGCAGAGATTATGTTCTTAACAGAATAGTGCCACATTAAGGTTTTAAGGGATAATTTGCTTTTATTACACACGATACGTCATACTTTACATGTGCTGGTCATATAATTAGCATATCATCAAAAGTTTATTTCACTAATTGGGACTCTGGCAAAATATCGGTGCTGGTATTGCTAGATGTCAGTGCTGCGTTTGACACTGTCGAACATAACATACTTCTACAGAGACTGGAAAACTGGGTCGGGCTTTCTGGGATGGTATTCAAAGTTCAGGTCATACTTAGAAGCGAGAGGCTATTATGTGAGTCTAGAAGAGCATAAGTCTAAGTGGACGTCCATGACATGCGGAGTCCCACAAGGCTCAATTCTTGCACCGCTCTTGTTTAGCCTGTATATGCTTCCACTAAGTCAAATAATGAGAAAGAACCAAATTGCCTATCACAGCTATGCTGATGATACCCAGATTTACCTAGCCTTATCTCCAAATGACTACAGCCCCATTGACTCCCTCTGCAAATGCATTGATGAAATTAATAGTTGGAAGTGCCAGAACTTTCTTCAGTTAAACAAGGAAAAAACTGAAGTCATTGCATTTGGAAACAAAGATGAAGTGTTCAAGGTGAATGCATACCTTAACTCTAGGGGTCAAACAACTAAAAATCAAGTCAGGAATCTTGGTGTGATTCTGGAGACAGACCTTAGTTTCAGTAGTCATGTCAAAGCAGTAACTAAATCAGCATACTATCATTTAAAAAACATTGCAAGAATTAGATGTTTTGTTTCTAGTCAAGACTTGGAGAAACTTGTTCATGCCTTTATCACCAGCAGGGTGGACTATTGTAATGGGCTCCTCACCGGCCTTCCCCAAAAGACCATTAGACAGCTGCAGCTCATCCAGAACGCTGCTGCCAGGATTCTGACTAGAACCAGAAAATCTGAGCATATCACACCAGTCCTCAGGTCCTTACACTGGCTTCCAGTTACATTTAGGATTGATTTTAAAGTACTTTTACTCGTATACAAGTCACTAAATGACCTAGGACCGAAATATATTTCAGATATGCTCACTGAATATAAGCCTAACAGAGCACTCAGATCATTAGGATCGAATCAGTTAGAAATACCAAAGGTTCACACAAAACAAGGGGAGTGCGCATTTAGTTACACTGTAAACCCCGACAAGTTAACTTAACTCAAATCGTTTGAGTAAACAGATTGCCTTGATTTAAACCATGTAAGTTTTAAAACTTTGCATTCAAGTAATTAAGTGATTAACTAAGTGCTGATTGAGAATTAGTGATGAACAGCTGCTGTTAACAAACAGAATCACTGAAGAAAAGAGAAACACAAGAACTACTACAACTGACTTCAGACACAGACTTAGATGAAATTAACTGAAATAAAATACATGAAATCTCTCAAGATCTGATTAAACAACCCACAAACAGCATCAGCAGCTCCACTTATTAATAACCAGACTGACTTTATTTCTGTCAGACGTCTACAGAAGATCTTATTGAGAATGAACTAAGGTTTAGATGTTGATTTATTGTTTCATTTGAAGTAACCATGTTAGAGATCAGTGTTTGCTTTAGTTGGGCTCTTGACCCTTGATTTCTGTCTTAGTCTTTTCTCTGGCTGTTATAACTATGTGTTTCTAAAACATATTTGTTGTAACTCAAAAGCCCAGAAGAAATGCCATCAGGTGTTAACCTGTACCTAGATGTAGGTTGTTATACTTTATATTGGTATAACAACCAATTATATATATGATTATGCAACTGCTAGGAGTCTAATCTCTGATGAAATATGGGTTGTGTAATTAATTTGACTATAGTAAAAGTGATTCTTAGAGCCAGTGGTTCTGTAATAATCAGTTAATACAAAGACTTTCCAAACAGTTTGGTCTTCTCTGGTGTCAGTTAGTAACACACAGACATCAATAATCAGAATATGAACCTCAACAATGGTGACCATAAAAGAAAAAAAAAAAAATGCTGCAGAGCATGCTGGGCGCCATGGATGAGTTTTGTACTACAATAGTACCCAGCATGCATTGCAGCATGTTTTTTTGTCACCATTGTAGAGGTTCATATTCTGATTATTGATGTCTGTGTGTGACGAGCTACTGGCATAGAAGACAAATGTATGTGTACAAAATGTTTATGAAATCATTTTTATATTAACTGATTATCACAGAATCACTGACTCTTAGTGTCATTTTTATTAGGTCCACTTCTACTAATTACACATTTGTTTAATCAGAGATTAGACTCTGTATAGATCTATATTTGTGAATAATAATGAAAAATTATCATCACAGCTATAACGTACAACAATCCACATGTAGGTACAGGTTAACACCTGATGGCATTTCTTCTGGGCTTTTGAGTTACAACAAATGTGTTTTAGAAACACACGGTTATAACAGCCAGAGAAAAGACTAAGACAGAAGTCAAGGGTCAAGAGCCCAACTAAAGCAAACACTGATCTCTAACATGGTTACTTTAAATGAAACAATAAATCAACATCTAAACCTTAGTTCATTCTCAATAAGATCTTCTGTAGACGTCTGACAGAAATAAAGTCAGTCTGGTTATTAATAAGTGGAGCTAGTGATGCTGTTTGTGGGGTTGTTTAATCAGATCTTGAGAGATTTCATGTATTTTATTTCAGTTGATTTCATCTAAGTCTGTGTCTGAAGTCAGTTGTAGTAGTTCTTGTGTTTCTCTTTTCTTCAGTGATTCTGTTTGTTAACAGCAGCTGTTCATCACTAATTCTCAATCAGCACTTAGTTAATCACTTAATTACTTAAATGCAAAGTTTTAAAACTTACAGGGTTTAAATCAAGGCAATCTGTTTACTCAAACGGTTTGAGTTAAGTTTACTTGTCAGGTTTTACAGTGTTCAGTTTGATTTTATTTGTTTTTATATCAAATTATGTATCCAATACAGACTTTATTCTCTCATGTTTTCAGCTCATCTGTCTGTTCCTGTCATCGGCAGTAACTTTTCACACTGTTCTCCATTATCATCATCATCATCATCATCATCATCATCATATTGTTCATTGTTGTGTTCAGTGATGAATGTGGGTCATGTGACTCTCTCCTGGTACAAAGGAAACCGGTTATTGTCCACATCTGGACATCTGTCAACTCTGTCACACATGTTAAGGTACAGAAGTGTTTTTTTCACAGAGCTGGTCATATTCATGTACATCAATATACATTTTTAGCAATTCTGACACTTATACAGTCTCTCTCTTTCCATTATAGCACCAGGTTTGTCCGCAGGTCATATAGCGCTGGTATGTGTTTGTGCTGTGGCTGTGGCTATAGTTTTGTTTGGTATTTATTATTACTGCCTGCACAGGATGCATAAACAGGATGATAAAAGCGGTACGTGTTACTTGTAGCTACTTGTAGAGTGCAAAATATTATTTTGTAAGAAAGTGTGCATCCACTTCTTCAAGTAGACCTTTTTTCGAGGTAGACGGTAAGATATCATGTGGTTATATGTTGTTATTATTGCAGATTATTCAAGCAAATTAGCTCAGAAACAGTTAAAACTCCAAACTGGCAATGTTTATTTAAACTGAAATATTTAAAACATTTTTTTAATCAATTTGTTGAAATCAGCTTTAAAAAAAATGTTTTCTTGCTTATACAAATGTTAAAGTAAACATTTAGGAAATAGTACATTTATTTTATCATTTTACAAATATTGTGAAAATGATACTTCAATCAGGTCCACTTCCGTCAAGTATATTTATGACAATTATAATTGCATACAGTTAGTGTTGGCGGTATGGTTATGTTTTGGGCAACACTCCACACGCCTGTCCATGCAGCCATGCTTGGACAGAGCGGGGAAAGCAGCAAGACAAACCCCCCTGGGGTACAGAACAGAACCATTATAAGCAAACATAATTACAATTCTCAATTACATGAGTTATAAACAAAATGTGATAGAGACTGCTTCCAATGAAGAGACTAAAGAAAGAACAAGTTAGATCAGATTACAGGTTCAGTTGGTGGAGTTGGGGTTGGAGGAGGGAGTTCAGTGCAAGCAGCAATGCGATGGAAAGACACTGAATAATGGGAATTTAAATAGACCGCAGGTGATAGGTGTCAAGACTGGATTAGTACACATCAGCAAAAGCTGACTGTCAGATGATGCAAGCCTGACTGAACTAACCCGATGCTAGATTTTTGAATGTTATCTGATCCATGAAACTAGTTATGTTATAACACCTGTTGTTATTTTATTTTAATTTTTTTATGTTTAAGAAACATTTTTTGTTAGTTATGAAAACATTAAGGAAATGTAACATTTTAGTTGTGGGGTACCTGTGCCCTAATGGTTAGACACTTGGACTAGTTACCTGAAGGTTGCAGGTTCAAGTCTCAGTGCTGGCAGGAGTTAAAGGTGGAGGGAGTGAATGAACAGTGCTCTCTTCCACCCTCAATACCCATGACTGAAGTGCCCTTGAGCAAGGCACCGTACCCCCAGTTGCTCCCCGGGTCCTGGATCTATAGCTGCCCACTGCTCACGGTGTGTTCACTTCTCACTGCTGTGTGTGTGCACTTGAATGGGTTAAATGCAGACCACCAATTCTGAGTTTGGTTTACCATACTTGGCAAATGTCAAGATTTTAATTTTTATTTTTTCACTTATACTGTAATTTAGCAAACATTTTGAATGCTCTCTGAACCATGAAACTAGCAAGCAGTTATTTCTGAATGTTCTCTGGACTTTTAAAACATCCAGTTTGTTAAATGTTTAAAATGCATTTATTTTACTTGTTTAAGAGATCATAACAGAAAACATTAAAGGAATATTCTATTAGCGTTACTGGAAAAATAACTGTTTACAAATTTTATATAGAATGTTCCCTGTTACCTAAAACCAGAGAAGAAGGTGAGGCTGAACAGAAAACTGGATGATCTGGTTTATATATATATCAATCTCAGTTGCAGTGGCGACCTGTCAGTTTTAAAATAGACGAGGCACTGTAAGGTATTGGTCTGGGAATCCATGCCGATTGTTATTATTTGCTTAACCACTTTAAAATGGCTTTTTGGGGGCTTTAAGTCAGATAACGTAAAGAAATCTAAGATAGACCTTAATGAGACTAAACACCATTGTGAATTTAACACGGTTGAAAACGAGGCTGTGAAGGAAAGACTTACATTCTTTATAATGGCACGCATAATATAAAGGTGCTAAATCATATCATTTTCACAACCCACAACTTTCCAAACTTCATGGAGTTTTTGTCTCTTGAAACCTTCATTAGAAAGACAGAGAGGAGAGTGATGTACTGACATCACAAATAATCAAACCGGTTTGGTGGGAGTTGTGGGAGAAAGAGGGTGTTGCTGTGTCCTCTGGGCAAATCAAGGTTTGAAGCCCAGGATACTGAGCTTTACTGACAAATGACACACTGTTCGAGTTCCCAAAGACAGAGTGAGATGAGGAGGTAAAAAAAGAAACTAGTTCAGGCTTGTTGGATCATGTTGATCATATACATCATAGTGCTTCCTCTGTGACATTTGTCAAGCATTTTTAACTTACATGAAATCCTCTTAAGACCAAAGTAAACTCACTTTTTACACGCACACAAGGGTCAGTGTACATTGCACTTGAATTTGGTCATAAGAATAGTATGTGCACCACTTGATTTTTGCAACAGCAGCTCTCACATACACATTGACTTGTTTTTGCACTAATCAGTTGTTCCACAATGTGGCAATACTGGGCCAGGCCGTTGTTTTACAGTAGAAAAAAAAATGTACAAAGACATTTTACTCCTTAGAATGGAGTACATTTTAAAAGGATATGCGTTTGAAAGGAGTGAAATTATTTCCTTATGAAATGAATTCGTTGTGAAGTCAAACACTAAGGAACTCTCGCGATGCAAATGCCATACAACAAAACATCTTTATCTTTTAAGATTTCATTGTTGTCTGGTCTGAGTATATAAGAGAAGTGACAAAAACATTACTTTGGGGGATCTTTAGTCAAAAAAAAATCCTCATGCAGTGTGTGAGAGTCTCTGGAGCTCTATACCAGAACTCTCGCTGCTCTTTGTGGCTCTCTGCTGCCAGGTATTATTTAAAAATGTAACTCTGTTAAACACATTGTGCCCATAGAGCACATTGTAAAGTTATTTGTGCTACTACCTGCGTACATTGGCTAGTTAAGTTTATTCTCTAAAACACCTGAATGCCTTGCTATACATTTTAGACAGTGTGTCTTAAATTAAGACAACTGTTACATGTGTGACTGTTAAATTTGTTCATCTCCTTCTTGGACTTGGTTTCTCATATGGTTACAGTGTCTATGTACAGGAGTGTTTTGCCACCGGCTACAATGTGATTCACAATTGCATTATCTTTTCTAAATTGGCTTCTAATTGTTTCATTATGTATTTGGCATGATACAATTTTACCTGACAAATAATACATTATTTAAATTTGATTTATTCTGATCTCTTCTGAAATCATTTTTCAAGTAGATTAATGTTTAGTGGTATTTCCGCAAATCTGCGTTCAGGACAGATCATACTGCAGCACCAATGGATGGACCAAGGGGATACACCTTTAGGTGCTTCAGATTTCTGACTGTCGCTGACTTAATATGGTGTTATTAGGGTGTAGCTCACTTAAAGGTATTATAACCACTCTGCATCCTCTGAGTAAATTATGTACTGCACTAGACTAACTGAAACTTGTCATGGCACTTGTATATACTGTTGTTGTTCTCTCGTTGGTCTGATTGCTTCTATTGTTCTCATTTGTAAGTCACTTTGAATAAAAGCATCTGCTAAATGATTAAATGTAAATGTTTTAATTTTAATTTTAATTTATGCAAGATTGCCATGACAAAATGTGCCCAAGAGTGAATTGTTTCCATGCAAGACTGTGGAAACTTTACACTGGACCTCAAGCAATGTGGATTGTGTGCCTCTTCTTTCTTTCTCCAGACTCTGGGACCCTGATTTCCAAAGGAAATGCAAAATTTACTTTCATCAGAGAACATAACTTTGGACCCATCAGCAGCAGTCCACTCCTTTTTGTCTTTTAGATGCTACTGACACTGTCTGTTGTTCAAGAGTGGCTTTACACAAGTAATGCGAAGCTGAAACCCATGTCTTGCATACGTCTGTGTGTAGTGGTTCTTGAAGCACTGACTCCAGCTGCAGTCTATCTTTGTGAATCTCCCCCACATTTTTGAATGTGTTTTTTCCTTCCCTTTGCCTCTCTATTAATGTGCTTGGACACAGAGCTCTGTGAACAGCCATACTCTTTTGCAATGACTTTTTGAGTCTTGCCCTCCTTGTGCAAGGTGTCAATGGTCGTCTTTTGGACATATGTGAAGTCAGCAGTCTTCCCTATAATTGAGTAGCCTACAGAACTAGACTGGGACCATTTAAAGGCTTTGCCGGTGTTTTGAGTTAATTAGCTGATTAGAGTGTGGCACAAGGTGTCTTCAATATTGAACCTTTTCACAATATTAAAATTTTCAGAGATACTGAATTTGGGATTTTTCATTAGTCGTCAGTTATAATCATCAAAATTAAAAGAAATAAACATTTGAAATATATCAGTTTGTGTGAAATGAATGAATATAATATACAAGTTTCACTTTTTGAATGGAATTAGGCAACGCAAGGCAAGTTTATTTATATAGCACATTTCGTACACAATGGTAATTCAAAGTGCTTTACATAAAAGAAAGTAAAATAATCATGAATAATAATAACAAAAATAAAACAAGCAATTTTAAAACTTTTAAAATGATTTGAAAATGTACTTTATTAAAATGAATTTAAAAACAGTTAGAAATTATTTTACATAAACAAAACAGTGAAAATATAGTGCAATCAGTTCGGACATTGCACAGTGCTCATTCAATAAATGCACAGCTAAACAGATGAGATTTAAGTCTAGATTTAAATGTGACTAGTGTTTTAGCACATCTGATCATTTCTGGAAGCTGATTCCAACTGCGGGCAGCATCTAAAACCACTCACCAGAAACAATTGTTTTTTCTTTAAAGATTAAAATTGAAAAAATGTATGGTGCTTTTGTCATTTAATCTCTATTCAGCCTTATAATATGGAGAAGAGTGGTATGTGGATATCAAATCTTCACAGGTTGAGATAACATTTCATGTCCCTCGGGATATTTTGTGAAAACAGGAACAAACTAAATAAAAAATGGCCATTAGAAAAAGTGAATTGCACTTAAGATCACTGAATAGTTAGTGAATATTGGACAAACATCAATATAATCATTTTTTAAGTTTATTAACGTATTTACATTTACATTTACATTTACATTACATTTAATCATTTAGCAGACGCTTTTATCCAATCGACTTACAAATGAGAACAATAGAAGCAGTCAGGTCAACAAGAGAACAACAACAGTATACAAGTGCCATGACAATTCTCAGTTAGTCTAGTATAGAATGCATAGCCAGGTATATATATATATATTGTAAGGTTAAGCTGAAGGTGATGGTCATTCATCTAGCTAGAAATTTCCCTCAGACAGGCTGAAATGCGAGCAGCTACCGTCGGGTCATCAGGCTGGAATGAGAAGTAGAGTTGGGTGTCATCAGCATAGCAGTGATAAGAAAAGCCATGCTTCTGTATGACAGATCCTAAAGATGTCATGTAGATGGAGAAGAGAAGTGGTCCAAGTACTGAGCCTTGAGGAACCCCAGTAGCAAGGTGGTGTGACTTTGAAACATCACCCCTCCAGGACACACTGAAGGATCTGTCAGAGAGGTAGGACTTAACCCACAGGAGAGCAGTTCCAGAGATTCCCATCTTTCTGAGGGTGAACAGGAGAATCTGGTGTCAACGTTGTCAAAAGCAGCAGAAAGGTCCAGTAAGATGAGTACCGAGGATTTTGAAGCTGCTCTTGCTAGTCGCAGGGCTTCAGTAACCGAGAGCAGAGCAGTCTCAGTTGATTGGCCACTTTTGAAGCCAGATTGGTTGCTGTCCAGGAGGTTGTTCTGTCCAAGGAACATAGAAAGCTGATTGAACACAGCCCGCTCAAGTGTCTTTGCAATGAATGGAAGAAGGGATACCGGTCTGTAGTTTTCAAGAAGCGCTGGATTTAGAGATGGTTTCTTGAGCAGTGGGCTTACCCGAGCCTGCTTGAATGCTAAGGGAAATGTTCCAGATTGGAGTTGATAATGTGAGTAAGTAAAGGTATGACTGAAGAAGAGATCGCTTGAAGGAGGTGAGTGGGGATAGGATCAAGTGGACAAGTAGTAGGATGATTGGACAGTGTAGAATGAGGTCCAGTTGGTTGCCCGATTTGTGAGTCGCTGTAGTGGACACTAGCTTGAGATCAAATGAGGTGAGCAGAGTTTTGAAGTCAGCAGCCTGGGGTTTATCTAGGTGGATGTTGAAGTCACCAAGCAGTACCAGAGGAGTACCATCTTCAGGAAAGTTTGATAGCAGCACATCCAACTCCTCCAAGAAGTTTCCCAGTTGACCTGGAGGACGATAAATGACCACAAAGTGGATTTTAACAGGGTGGGTTACAGTAATGGCATGTGATTCAAATGAACCAGTACCTGTAGGTGATGGCTGAAGATCAAATTTCAATTCTTTGGATATAAGGAGACCCGTACCTCCACCCCTCCCAGTGGTACGAGGAGTGTGGGAACAAGTGAAATTATTGTATCTAGTAAAAATAAAACAAACGTCCGCAAGGAGACTGCAACAATTCTTAACATAATTTTACTTTTACACATGATTTTGTCATATTTCACTGACTTCAGATCAGTAGGTCATGTTTATACGAGTGATATGTGTAACCTGTAAAAAATGTTCTTAATTTAAATTCTGGGAAATCAGTTGGCTTAATCCGATTAAAATGAGGTAAGAGATTCATTGAGACTTCCCAAAGTGATCTGTCCTTGAGAACAGCAGATCTGCAGCGCCAAAAAGTCCCACACCAGCCGTACAGTTCACGCACCTCAACTGTAAAACGATATATAACAGTGAATGGGTTTGTTAAAAGTGCATCAAAGCCACCAGCAGGTCAACATTCAAGGTATTATTCAAGTTGTATACTTACCAAGAGAATTAGTCCTAAATTATAGCACTTGAGATATAACACATTTTTTTTCATGAGACAAGCTTTATTTATTATTATTGTACAACAACAAGTTGGCTGGCGACTACCCCTGATGTCACTACCGGTGCGACTATGGATAAATAGGTGACATGACAACACATCATTCACTTCTTCACGGCTTTGTTGTGAAAACTTGGCAACCCTGATCTGAACACAAGTGCTGGAGATATACTACTAATTACAGGAGCGCCTTTACTGCACAAGAAAATCGCATAAATTTTTTTGCACAGCCCTGCTAGACTAGAGGACGCAGTGTCTCTGTGACGAGTGGGGCGGGGCCGAGGGACGTGGGAGGAGCGAGGCCGGTGGAATGATTGGGAAATCAGTTACACCTGCGACCCATCGCCGGTCTCAAGTCCCACGTAGGAGATGGAAGGATATAAAACTGGAGCGACGACAGGGAAGGACGAGAGAGGACCAGGCCTGGGCTTTATTTAAGATTTTGCTTTTTATTTGCGTGCATCAGTCGTCCGTGAGGGGCTGATGGGCTGTTTTGTGTTTATTTTGTGATTATTAAAGTTTCATTTTGATTGTGCGCCGGCTCCCGCCTCCTTCTCCCCGATGATTAGGAAGTTTTAATATTATTACAGTCTCATTCTCTACTCAGGAAACCATGGTTACATTCGTAACCTGAGGGGTTCCCTTTCAAGGGATCTTCAAACTGCGTCCTCTTGGGGGTACTATGGGGAACGGTATACCCACGCCGCCATGCTGAGGGGAGTGGAGGCCAGAACACTAAGTACCATCTCTACCATTTCCATGGGCGTTGCCCCTGGGACATTAAACAGCTGTCTGTGACATTATCCCTTGGCCAAAGGCCAAGGCTACATACCCAACTTACCTGTTAGGGCCTCGGCCCAGGGTAGAGCTCAAGGCTTGGAATCAAGAAAGATTCCTTTAAAAGGATATGGCAAAGAGCATAACATTTTATACTAAATCTTGCCTGTAACACAGGGGCTGTCGTTCTTGCATAAGCTTTCTGGAGCAACTGTCTCAACAGATCCCTAGTAGCAACACCCTTTTTAGATAGGCATCTGAGGATATATAGGTAGAGTTGCGCTCAAGATGAATGGGGCTTTTACCAACTCAAGAAAGGGCAACCGCATGAAGCCCTCACCATATAAGGATTTAGAAAGAATGCAGAGTTAACTTACCACAGTGTGGATTTTAGAAAGTGCGCAAAGATCTAGCACTTCAACTAAGTGGCTCTGCCTTTACTGTGGGTGTTGTGGATGAGGAACACTGCAGTCCTGCAGTATCTCTCATTCCAGAAACGTTCCAAGACATGGCCAACATTCCAGAGTCTCATCACAAGATGGCCGCCAGCCCAGCGCCACTGCACAAGATGGCCACCAATCCGGCACTCAAGCACCAAATGGCAGACACAGCAAATCTTCCAGAGTCAAGTCAGGTCCCTGTTGATCTTGTAGGGTCAAGTCAGGTCCCCATTTATCTTCCAGGGTCAGATCAGGTCCCCGTTGATCTTCCAGGGTCAGGTCAGGCCCCTGTTGATCTTCCAGAATCAAGGTTCAGTCAAGTCACTGCTTACCATCCAGAGTCAGGTCAAGTCACCATTAACCCCCATGAGTCAAGTAAAACCACAGTTAAACTTCATGAGTCAAGTCAAGTCACTGTCGATCTTCCAGTATCAAGGTCCAGTCAAGAAACCACTAACCGTCCAGAGTCAGGTCAAACCACCACTGACCGTCCAGAGTCAGGTCAAGTCACCATTATCACCCATGAGTCAAGTAAAACCACAGTTAAACTTCATGAGTCAAGTCACCATTGATCTTCATGAACAAAGTCAAGTCACCGTTGATCTTCAAGAGCAAAGTCAATTCACAGTTGATCTTTGTGAACAAAGTCAAGACACAGTTGATATTTATGAGCCCACTCAAATCACTACCGATCTTCCAGCACTTCATCACATCTCAACAGAGCTTCCAGAACTTCATCATACCACAACAGATTATCCAGAGCTTTGTTAAGTCTCAGCTGAACTTCCAGAGCCTCTTTACGCCTCAGCTGAACATCCAGAGCCTCGTCACTTCTGTCTGTTGCACCCAGCAATTTTCTCTCAACCTGTTGTGTTACTGTGAAGGAGACTGTTACTGCTGTAGAACCTCCAGAAGTAGCGGGAACTGCTGCAGAACCTTCAGAAGTGTCAGTAGTATCCATCCATGAACTCTCGTCCTATCCTGTCATAGTCACGGAGGCCATCCACCAACTCACTGTCTGTCCTGTCCTGTCATGGCCACGGAGGCCATCCATAAACTCCACACCTGTCCCGTCAAGGCTATGGAGGCCATCTATGAACACTCGTTCATTCCTGTCATGGCTATGGAGGCCATCTGTCCACTTTCTACCTGCCTTATCATGGCCACCAAGGCCACCATTAATCTGTTTATGTTATCTGTTCCAGTCCCACCTAACCAGACTTCTGTGCCATCGACTCCACTGTGGTGGTCCTCTGCTCCACCCTGGTGGGCTTCTGTCTCATCTGCTCGGCTTCCGTGTTTGACTTTGGATTGTTCATACCGTCTGTGATTCTCTGCTGCCTGCCATGACCTTGTTGCTGTTTCGGATTTTGGATATCCCCTGACATACCTGAAGCTGTTTTCTGATCTCTGCCTGTTTGATCATTCTCGACTATAAACTACTGCATATGGGTCCGTGTATCATCCGATCATTCAATTATTCCATTTAATCTGGCAAACCAAAAAATGAAATAACGAATCAATATTTTGTTTTTCTGTTTTTCTGTATGAACCAAATATGAAAAACTGACGTTTGTTTCATTGCTTTCAGCTCGAAACGGGAAATATAATAAACAAGGAAACCAAAACGAAATAATGGATCAAATTTACGTTTTATCAATTTTTCTTTATTTGTTGTAGTAGGTCTAACTATTTCCCACGGTGCCGTCCTGCTTGCTTTGCGCATGCGCAGTGGATAGTTTCAAAGGAATATGCGCTCACTTCCGTATATTCCTCGCGGGGATAAAGAACACGTTTTTTTTTTTTTAACGATCACAGGCATAGTTACAGTATGTCCAATAACAATACAACACGCTATAATAAAAATCAGAGATGGTTTAAATGTCCTTTGAAATCATGCTAACCACTTGTTTTGGTATGTGGGGCATTTTAAGTAGATAATTAATTATTAAATACTATCTATCTATCTATCTATCTATCTACATACACACATACAATACAAATAATAATAAAAATAATTGAAAAAGAATACAGAAAGCTAGTGTTGAATGAAAAACTAGCAATTAGAAAAAATAAATAAAAATGAGATAAAATATAATTAGAATAGACAGCGCTAGAGTTCGAGGGTCAAAGATGAAAGAGATGCATTTTTAGATGTTTCTTGAAGTTTAGTGTACTGCATGTAATATATATTTAGCTTTGCAATATAAAAATTAAAAAAATTTAAAGATAACAATGTAATTAAAAAGGTAATGTTGATATACTGTAATAATGTTTGTAATAGTATTTTACCTGACAATTACTGTATCAGTTAAATATATTACACCCTTTTATTATACTGAATTTATAGAAAAGAACACCTTTATTGCACAGATGTACTTTGAAATGTAAGTTCTAGTAGCAATACACACTTACAAACAGTTCTAGTGCACATGTAAACAAATACTGTATGCACAGAACTACGAAGTTAAATATTTACATTATTTTACAGTTACATTGCAATCTGTACAAATAAAACAAATTAATTTATTCCTTGTGTTATGTCTAAACTAGCATTAGCTTACCTACTGTTGTGTGCCGTTCTTCAGTTATCAAATATTGATGTAGTATCAGGGTTGAAATAACTATACACTTAGTACCTACTGTAAATCCATGGCTTTATCAGATCTCGTCTGAATTGGCGACAAGTGAGCAGAATTCTGCTGCCTATTTCCTTAGGTTGGAAAGGCAGCAAGTGAAAAATTATATTTAGCAGCTATGTAGGAAAATAACTAATTACTTTAAGATAAATGCAGATCTTTTGCTTTAATGATTTGTATTCTTCCAAACTCTGCAAGCAGACTTTTTTTTTATTCTTAATTCTCACATAAAATAAATGAATAGCCTAAATAAGCCTTTTTTGTTTTTGTGAAGCATAAAATCAGGGTTTCATCCACATCTTTTTTTATTTAATTTTGAAATCTGAAAAAATGAAATTAATTTACTTCAAACCTGCACTCACCAGAAATTATTCTATCAGTGTCATTTTCTATCACAAATCATTTTTATTAACCATTTAAACAGAAAGTCGTATTAGGCCTAAATATAAAACCTGATTCCCAAAAAATTTTGAAATTGTGAATAAAAACAGAATACAAGATAGATTACATATCAAATGTTTAAACTGAGAAAAGGTATCAATTTAAGGGAAAAATAAGTTGATTTTAAATTTCATGGCATCAACACATCTCAAAAAAGTTGGGACAAGGCAATGTTTACCACTGTGTGGCATCCCCTCTTCTTTTTATAACAGTCTGCAAACGTCTGGGGACTGAAGACAAGTTGGTCAAGTTTAGGAATAGGAATGTTGTCCCATTCTTGTCTAATACAGGCTTTTAGTTGCTCAATTAGGTCTTCCTCTTTATGATGCGACAAAAAAGATCTGGACTGCAGGCTGGTCATTTCAGTACCCGGATCCTTCTTCTACACAGCCATGATGTTGTAATTGATGCAGTATGTGGTCTGGCATTGTCATGTTGGAAAATGCAAGGTCTTCCCTGAAAGAGACTATGTCTGGATGGGAGCATATGTTGTTCTAGAACTTGGATATACCTTTCAGCATTGATGGTGTCTTTCCAGATGTGTAAGCTGCCCATGCCACACGCACTCATGCAACCCCATACCATCAGAGATACAGGCTTCTGAACTGAGCGCTGATAACAACTTGGGTTGTCCTTGTCCTCTTTAATCTGGATGACATGGCGTCCCAGTTTTCCAAAAAGAACTTCAAATTTTGATTCGTCTGACCACAGAACAGTTTTCCATGTGGCATTACACATTTGTACTGCCCCTTTGTTCATTTGACTCCTCCTTCCAACTAAAACATCTTAGGATTGGAGGACAGTACTAATTACGAGGAGTGTGTATATAGGGGGCACGTTCAAAGACTAAAAAGGGGAGTTTTTTTACTGACCAATTGCTCCGTGGAGGCAGTCTTTGACGGGTGAATGCTGGATCTCGGAGGGTGTTTCCGGAAGCTCGCGAAGAGGGGTTGGTGCTACGCTACCTGGTGGGTCTGTTGCTAACAGGCATTTCGCATGGCTGGCGAATTCTCACAGTTTTAAAAACAATCTGGAATTTTGCACCTCCCGAAATCTTTGATTTGGAGCTGGAGTGGAGAAGGAGCTAAAATAGGCTGCCGCCGCCGAGGTTCCGAGGTCACTCACTCCTGTGCTGTTTATTTGGTCAGTTGCTCTCACTAACCACAGAACCACACACACACACACACGCACACACACGCACACACACGCACACACACGCACACACACGCGCACGCACACGCACACACACACGCACACACACACACACACACACACACACACACACACACACACACACACACACACACACCTATTTCATTTTCAAATCGTTAAAAAGTGTTTTTTCTTTCTTTTCTTGTTTGTTCGATTTAGTTTCTATTTGTTATTGAAAAGTGCGTTGCTTAATTATTTGAAAAGTGTCCATATTAATGATGTCATCAAATTAAAGTAAATCTAAATTGCATATAATTTCTGTTATCTTTCTTTTGTATACGGATGGTTTTGTCAGTCTGGTGTGCTATCCGGAATGAACTAAATTAAAGTGTGACAGGCATATAGTATATACCTGTCTGGCGCCCGAACAATAACTGATTATTTTTTTTTGTGTTTTTTTTTTCTTTCTTCGAGGCTTTCGGCCTGAGAATCAGGTCAATGTGAGTGCTGCTGATGTCACAATTTTCGTGTGGCCTAGCGGTTACGACATTGCGTCGTCACCTGGGGGACCCGAGTTCGGTTCCCACTAAAAATATTTTTTTTGTTTGTTTTATTTTATGGTTATATTGTGGGGGACAAATCAACCACCGTTACAGAAATGGCGCCCGAACAGGGACCTGAACTAAACACCAACTGATTATAACCCTTTGATATTATGTGACTGAATTGTGAGAAATGTGCAGCATGTGAATATTTGAATCCATGAACTTTTGTCTGAAATTTTTTTTTTTTTTTGCACTGTGACTTTCTTGAAGGAAATGAGTAACTGAATCTTTGTGAAAAGAAAATTCATTTGATGTGTTATCTCTGTGCTTTTTGAGTGAAAATTAATATATTGCGTTGTGTTGAATAGCCTGACTGGACTGTGGTAACTTAAATTGAGAATTGGATTTCTATAAAACCGGATGTTTTGGATGTGTATTGTCTGATGTTGAAAAAAGTTGTAAATTGACTGTATAGAGAAACTCTGTTTTTTTTGTGTGTTTTTTTTTTTTTGCCCCTGTTGCCAAAAAGCACATACACTGGCTCTGAATCTTTCATTTTTTATTTTTATTTTTTCCCAACATTTCAAATAGTCCCACATATTACAAGACATGGCCACTTCCTCTTCCCCATCTTCCACCTATGTGGATATTGATGCCCCTGATGTCCCTAGTATTTCCACTCCAATTTGGCCACCTCCTGTACAAACTTATTCAGGCCTTCTTTCACGTAACCCAACCATGTATGACATTTCCACTCCACATAGTTTCGTTTACACTGGAACCCCGGTGAATGTGCCCGCCCCTGCTCTTGCTCCAGTGCAACCTCTTCCCTGGGCCTCATCATATGACAGCATGCAACTGTGTACATCTGGTGATGTTACATCTCCTTCAATGGCTCAGCATGATCTGCCAGGAAATCTTCCAACCCCTGGTAGGGGAATTCAACAAATTAATGCTCATGTTCATGATAATTGGAACAATCTAATGGAATTCATGAAAGGACAGGAGAAAACTGTAAAAGAGCTTACCCAGGTACTGAAAACCTCATCTTCTCACCATGAAAATCAGATTACTGATCTTGCAGCTAAGGTGGAGACCAACAATCAACAGGTTGTCACACTAATGACTGCAGGTAAACAACAAGAGGAAGCTGAGACCGACCAAATGGTTAAGGCTGTGCAACTGATGATGTCAAAGGAGATTCAAAAAATGGAACTGTCCCTTACTTCTGTAGTCCGGGATAAGGTAGAACAGCTACGTGTGGAGATCCAACAAGATATTAAAGCTATGCAACGTGCACTTCAGGGTAGCCTTGATCAGGTAACCACCAATCTTCAGCAATGTGAAACACAAATTCACAAATGTCGTACTGGTGTAGCTGAGCTGCAACATGATGTTCAAGTCTTAAAGGAAGACAAGGCTAAAGTGCAAACAGAAAAAAACACTCAAGTTTCTATTTTTCCCCCAACAGAGATTGTTTCAACACCTTTCAAAAGTGACCATATTAAATTAACATTTCCCACTTTTGGGCGTCCTACTGATGATGCTGACCCCCTGTTGTACTTGACCAAGTGTCAAGATTTTCTGGCTCTACATCCTTTAAATGATGCAGATCTCCTGGCTACCTTCCGCACAGTGTTGCATGGCACTGCACGCGACTGGTGGGAAGTAAGTCGCTTCCATATAAACACTTGGAAGGAGTTTGAGTCTGCATTTCTCTCTGCTTTTTTGTCTGAGGACTATGAGGATGAGCTGGCTGAACGTGTCCGCACTAGAGTTCAAGGGGAGAAGGAATCAGTAAGAGACTTTGCATTTACTTATCGAGCATTGTGTAAAAGATGGAAAGCCACCTTAACAGAAAACGAGATTGTCAAAATGATCCTAAAAAATATCAAGCCTTACCTTGCAAGTCAGTTACGCAGTCGTGTGAACACTGTCGAAGATTTGGTAAGACTTGGACACCAATTGGAAAAAGACCATGAAGAACAGCTTCGGTATGAAGGTCGTATGGGCTTTAAACAACAAGCCAATTCACAAAAACAATTATCCAACCGATCTGCTGAGAAACCGTTTGTTCAGTGTTGGAGATGTAATGGACCGCATCCTCCAGGAAACTGTCCAAAGTATGTACATCCTCCTTCTCCGCAGTCTTCTGGTCAACATCAACAACATTTCACCCATGAAAAGTATTCTCACCACTCTGCAAAGTCAGGAGGCCGACCATCCAATAACACTGTAGCAGCCTCTGAAATACCACAGGCACAAGCAGAAACTCAGAAGATTCCAAGATCAAATGCATTCATGACCATACCTCAACAATTAGTAGTTCCAATTAGCATTGGATCTTGGTCTGGGAAAGCGATCGTGGATACTGGAGCAAGTTACACGTTAATTCATGAGAATCTTATGGAGCAAATTGCAAACCCTCTTCATCTCCAACCTTGGTCCTGTGGTCCTCTTTACTTAGCTAATGGCAAAGCTGAGGGTCCTTTTGGATGGATAAACATTAATGTTCATCTGCACAAAAAATCCATCACAGTACCTGCTGTGGTTCTCCCTTCTCAAGCTCTTGCTTATGCCATCATCTTGGGATTGGACTTCATTTTTTTCAGTGGCTTGCAAATTAATGTCAGTGAACAAAAATATTATTTTCAGTCAGACCCTTCTGAAGAACATCCATTCCAACCTGGAAATGCTAGTGAACCACTGGTGAACTCCCCACCAATGAAGGAAAAGAAAAGAACTAGCAAAGGCAAACTAAACCTAACCTTGTTAAGTGCTGTTCCTCCTCCCTTAACCATGTTACAAACTGACAGTGTGGATGATGCAACCTTAATTAGAGATGCTGTAAGTAAAGCACATCTACCTATGGGTGGAAAACAACAGCTACTTCAGATATTAGAAAGCAACCCACAAGTATGTACTCACCAAACTGGGTGAACGGATGTCCTACAACATTACATCTATACTACCTGCCAGGTTCCTATCAAACAACGGCCATATCGGTTATCCCCTGTCAAGCAACAAGCAATGGAGGAACAATTGGAAGTAATGTTGAAAGAGGGGATTGTGGAGCCATCACATTCTGCTTGGGCCTCACCTGTAGTTCTTGTTCCAAAGAAAAATGGAAAGTTAAGATTCTGTGTAGACTACCGTAAAGTTAATGGAATTACTGAAAATGACGCTTACCCTCTTCCGAACATCACTGTGATCCTAGAATCACTCTCCGGGGCATCCATTTTCTCCACTCTAGACCTTAACTGTGGATATTGGCAAGTGATGATGGACCCTGATAGTAAAGCCAAGACTGCTTTTATCGTGTCTGCAGGTCTGTATCACTTCAATGTCATGCCTTTCGGGTTAAAAAATGCCCCTGCTACCTTCCAGAGGCTGATGGAGACAGTCCTGGGGGAGCTAAGAAAGAAAATATGCTTTGTCTATATTGACGACATTATCATTTATTCTTCGTCAGTAGTTGAACACTTCTATGACCTGAAAACTGTTCTCCACAGGCTGGAAACTGCCGGTCTCACTATTAACTTGAAAAAGTGCAATTTTTTCCTTCCAAAAATCACCTTTCTAGGACACGTGGTGAGCAATAAGGGCATCACAGCTGATCCAAGTAAAGTTGAAGCCATTCGTGCCTTTCCTGCTCCCAACACCTTGAAGGAAGTTCAGAGGTTCTTGGGATTAGCCGGTTGGTACCACCGGTTTGTGCCAAATTTTTCTAAAATTGCTGAGCCCCTCAATTCCCTGAAAAAAAAGGGACAGGTGTTTAAATGGACAAAACAGTGTCAGCAAGCGTTTGACCAGTTAAAAGCATGCCTTACCTCGCCCCCCATTCTCGGCCACCCTGATCTGCAAGTCCCGTTCATTGTTTACACAGATGCCAGTGATACTGGACTGGGAGCCATTCTCTCGCAGAGAAAAGAACTAGGTAGGGAGGAGGTTATTGCATATGCCAGTCGAACATTAACTGGAGCAGAAATCAACTACACGGCAACAGAAAAAGAGTGTCTGGCAGTTATATGGGCCTTAGAGAAGTGGCAACATTACCTGGAATACAAGCTTTTCACGGTTGTCACAGACCATTCTGCTCTGCAATGGGTCATGGGATCCACTAAAACCAACAGCCGCCTCATCCGATGGGTCTTAAGATTGCAAAAATTCAACTTTGTCATTGAATACCGTAAAGGGAAATTAAACGTCGCCCCTGATGCTCTGTCCAGGTCATCAGTCACAGCAAAGACTCCTATCACAGCACTTTACACCAAGCAACAGACGGATCAACTTTCAGAGCTTCCAGTGACCGATATTGTTCTGTGGGAAGAACAGCATAAGGACTGTGAAGTAATAAAGTTGTTACAAGCAGTAGCAGAAGAACAAAGCCCTCAAACAGACCAATACGAAGTGGTAGAAGACAAGCTATATCACAAATCTCACCTGAAAAATGATCAAATACACTACAGAGTTTATGTTCCCAGCAGTCTCCGGCCAACTCTCCTGCAACATTATCATTCACACCCCCTGAGTGGTCATAGAGGAATTTATAAGACCTATAAACGACTCCAGGAAGTAACGTTTTGGCCAGGGATGTGGACGGATGTGAAACATCATGTCAAGGAATGTGTGAAATGCCAAATCCTTCGACATGATAACCAGAAACCTGCAGGGAAACTCCAAGTAGTTACCACCACTAAACCAAACCAAATGCTGGGAGTTGATATTATGGGCCCACTACCCCGGAGTACACAGCAAAATGAGTACTTACTGGTTTTTGTGGATTATTACTCACGATGGGTTGAGTTCTTCCCCATGCGTAACGCCACCGCTCAAAATGTTGCAACAATTCTCAGAAAAGAAATCTTAACTCGTTGGGGAGTCCCAGACTTCATTCTCTCTGATAGAGGCACCCAGTTTGTCTCATCTGTGTTCAGAGAAGTATGTGAAAAATGGAGGGTAACACCGAAGTTAACTACAGCATATCATCCTCAAACAAACATGACAGAACGAGTAAACAGAACTCTTAAGAGTATGATTGCATCATATGTGGATGAAAACCACACGAAATGGGACCAGTTCTTACCAGAAATGAGATTCGCCATTAATTCTGCAATTCAGGAAACCATTGGATTAACTCCTGCAGAATTGCAGCTTGGAAGGAAACTGGAAGGGCCTATGGACAAAATGCTACATGGTCCAAATCTCACTCCTGACACCACCTCCTATGACGTTGTTTCTCACATACAACATTTGCAATCTCAAGTTAAAGAGAGTATCAGAAAAGCCCAACATCGACAACTTCGGAACTATAACAAAAGAAGACGAGACAGCACTTTCAAGATCAAAGACCGGGTATGGCTGCGAAATTTTCCCCAATCTAGTGCACAACACAAGTTTAGTGCCAAATTGGCACCCAAATGGAAAGGGCCTTACCGGGTTCTGAAGTCACTGGGACCTTTAAATTATCGCATAGCGTTGGAGACCACTGGAGAAGATGTGCGCACTGCACATGTGTGCAATCTTAAAATGTGTTTTCCCACAGCTGAGCAGTTGGAGGACCAAGCAAAGAAAAGACTTCAAGACATCTTTCAAGAAACCTCAGATGAGGAGGAATTTTTAGGATTTTGATTCTTCTTCCATAACAACCCTGGGTTGTTTCATCCTGGGGGGGGAGAATGTGGCATTACACATTTGTACTGCCCCTTTGTTCATTTGACTCCTCCTTCCAACTAAAACATCTTAGGATTGGAGGACAGTACTAATTACGAGGAGTGTGTATATAGGGGGCACGTTCAAAGACTAAAAAGGGGAGTTTTTTTACTGACCAATTGCTCCGTGGAGGCAGTCTTTGACGGGTGAATGCTGGATCTCGGAGGGTGTTTCCGGAAGCTCGCGAAGAGGGGTTGGTGCTACGCTACCTGGTGGGTCTGTTGCTAACAGGCAATTCGCATGGCTGGCGAATTCTCACAGTTTTAAAAACAATCTGGAATTTTGCACCTCCCGAAATCTTTGATTTGGAGCTGGAGTGGAGAAGGAGCTAAAATAGGCTGCCGCCGCCGAGGTTCCGAGGTCACTCACTCCCGTGCTGTTTATTTGGTCAGTTGCTCTCACTAACCACACACACACACACACACACACACACACACACACACACACACACACACACACACACACACACACACACACACACCTATTTCATTTTCAAATCGTTAAAAAGTGTTTTTTCTTTCTTTTCTTGTTTGTTCGATTTAGTTTCTATTTGTTATTGAAAAGTGCGTTGCTTAATTATTTGAAAAGTGTCCATATTAATGATGTCATCAAATTAAAGTAAATCTAAATTGCATATAATTTCTGTTATCTTTCTTTTGTATACGGATGGTTTTGTCAGTCTGGTGTGCTATCCGGAATGAACTAAATTAAAGTGTGACAGGCATATAGTATATACCTGTCTGGCGCCCGAACAATAACTGATTATTTTTTTGTGTGTTTTTTTTTTTCTTTCTTCGAGGCTTTCGGCCTGAGAATCAGGTCAATGTGAGTGCTGCTGACATCACAGTTTACGTGTGGCCTAGCGGTTACGACATTGCGTCGTCACCTGGGGGACCCGAGTTCGGTTCCCACTAAAAATATTTTTTTTGTTTGTTTTATTTTATGGTTATATTGTGGGGGACAAATCAACCACCGTTACATCCACTTTGCCACAGTCCATTTTAAATGAGCCTTGGCCCAGAGAAAACACCTGCGCTTCTGGATCATGTTTAGATATGGCTTCTTTTTTGACCAATAGACCTTTAGCCGGCAGCGGTAAATGGCACGGTGTATTGTGTTCACTGACAATGTTTTCTGGAAGTATTCCTGAGCCCATGTTGTGATTTCCATTACAGTTTCATTCCTGTATGTGATGCAGTGCGTCTAAGCCGAAGATCACGGCATCCAGTGTGGTTTTCTGGCCTTGACCCTTATACACAGAAATGATTCCAGATTCTCTGAATCTTTGGATGATATTATGCACTGTAGATGATGATAACTTCAAACTCTTTGCAATTTTTCTCTGGGAAACTCCTTTCTGATATTGCTCCACTATTTTTCACCGCAGCATTGGGGGAATTGGTGATCTTCTGCCCATGTTGACTTCTGAGAGACACTGCCACTCTGAGAGGATCTTTTTAAACCCAATCATGTTGCCAATTGACCTAATAAGTTGCTAATTGGTCCATTTAACTTTTCGTTCCTCTTATTGCTACCTGTCCCAACATTTTTGGAATGTGTAGCTCTCATGAAACCAAAATCAGCCAATATTGGGCATGACATTTCAAAATGTCTCACTTTCAACATATATTATCTATATTCTACTGTGAATAAAATATAAGTTTATCAGATTTGTAAATTATTCCATTCCCTTTTTACTCACAATTTGTACAGCGTCCCAACTTTTTGAGAATCGGGTTTGTATTTATGTCATCCTTAATGTTAAATTCTTAAATGATAATGTTAAATTGGAATACATGTAATAATTAAATCAGTATTAATTAAGCCTTCAGAGATAGCTGCGTCTGAAGTTGATTTTAGATGTAATATGCCTGTTTACAGTTTAATGCTGATCAGACATGCCTTTACATAGCAATTACAACTGTATAATGAAATGAGATTAATGTTTATACAACATTTTTAACACAGAAATATGTAATGACAAAATGAAATGATAGGCCTACTTTATGATACTTCTGAAAGTAATATCGCCACTAGGTGTCGGTAAGTCACTTTGTTAATAAAGAAGCATTTTATTCAATCTATTCATCCAAGATTCAGATTCTTTCAGGAATAAATTAAAGTGTCTGTGTTTAATAATTTGTCACTGAACTGTTTATAATAATAGGTCTTTCAAAGACTGATTCATATCAGGATTCAGGAATGAGACATCACTATAGGATTACTGTGACTTTGGTTTGATGACGTCAAGAAAATACCCCCCACCCATTCACATCTGAAAACTACTACTTACCTGTGTCACACAATGTAACTGTAAAAATAATGTAAATATGTAACTTCACATAATTCTGTACATATTTGTTTACATGTTTGCATTTAAATAAAGAAAACACTTGACCCTCTACTTGCTCTCTGTTCATTTTCTATCTAGGCTACTTACATTGTTGTATTGTTATTGGACATACTGTAACTATGCCTGTGATCGTTAAACAAAAACGTGTTCTTTATCCCCGGGATGAATACGCGGAAGTGAGCGCATATTGGTTAGTCTACAGTATTTAATGTTCCAGATATAATTGTTTGCGCTCTGTTTTAACACTGGGTTTTGTTATAGGCATAAAATATTTGACTGAAACTGGTCTTTTAAAATCTGTTTGCATGAAATTTAACTTTGAAATATTTTAAATGTTGCCCCGCCTTTTACTTCTCAAACCTCATATTTTCTAAGATATAATGCTGAGAAAACACGAAGGAACTTTGTGCTTCGCGAGTTACCCATCGTGTGTTGGGCGCTCAGCGACCTACTCCTTTGAAACTATCCACTGCGCATGCGCAAAGCAAGCAGGACGGCACCGTGGGAAATAGTTAGACCTACTACACAAATAAAAAAATTGAGACAATGTAAATTTGATCCATTATTTCGTTTTGGTTTCCTTGTTTATTATATTTCCCGTTTCGAGCTGAAAGCCATAATCAGGGTATCTTCCGTCCATTCCAAATCCGTTTCAAATTAAAAAACAGAAAACGAAAGACTCAAGAGGATTCAAGTGAGATAACATGAATTAAATCACGAGAAATGGAAAAATGGCTCGTTTATTCGTTATTCTATCTAGGTTAACAAACGGAAAATGAGTTTTTAACTTGATTTCTCATTTTGTCGTCTTGGGTTTAAAAAACGACTTATGGCTTCAATATTTCATTCGCACTTGTGGGCGGAGCTGAAACGCTTCTTTCATCTGATTGGTCGGATCGATCCGCCTTCTACTCGGGCTCCTCAGTCTTTCAGAATAAGAGTCTTACAAGAGTAATATCTGAAACCAGATGTAGACACATAATTCGCGTATTGTATGAATATTGTCCCACTGTAAATACAGTGCAAATAGTTCTGTCTCCTGGGATAAAAGTGAAGTGGAAATAAAAATCAATAATAGACTGAACATTTCCATGATAATATGTGTGTAACATTTACCACTCTCATCTTTTAAGTCTAATGGCACTAGGTAGGTGTGTGTGACATTAATAATTAATTGTGGAAATTAATATAGTTAAATTTATTAAATAAATTAGAATTATTAGTTTTATTACAGACAAAATTGAATGATGTTTCTCTTTTTAGTCTTCTTTGTTGGCCTTGACAACGACTAAAATTTTATTGTTTCACCAAATTCAGCTCAGATCTTCAGACTCGTTTGACTCGTTGCTGTAACTGGTCAGACTTTTTCCTTCTCAAAAAATCCTAGTGACTTTCATTATCTGAGCGATGAAGGTCTTACACTTAAGGTCCACTAGAGGGGGAGACAGGATTTCTGTTTATGTAAGTTTAAATGACAGATAAATACATTAATTTCATGTGTACTACCATGAATATGCCATATCTGTGTAACACAGGTTCTTCAATGATAGATGGGGTGGTAGGGGGGTATACCTTAGCTCAATGATAGCTGTATAATATAAAACAACATTAACTACTGCAGCTGGTACCAAATAAAAATGATTAAGTTTTGGAAAAAAAAGTCAAATGTACTTGCACAAATGACTTGCTGTTACATAATACCCCATATGCGTTGTTGGGGACGTTTTCGTCCACTAGGGGGTAAAGTTGAGTCTTATTTTGGCCACAACTTTCTCTGTGTTGCAGCTAATGGAATGATTGGTGACAAATCTTATTTTGACACTTATTTTGGGAAAATGCTTGAAATATTTCAAAAACTCAACAGTATACTGTGGGTAAATTCACTACCCTTTTTGTTATGTTTGGGATGAAAACACCCACTAAATTAAAATGCTGTAAAAATGTCTCAGATAAAGATTTTTTTTTTTTTTTTTTTTTTGCATAAATCTATTAATCACCCTCAGTCCTGATCAAACTACCAAATGTTTAAAAAAAAAAATCAAAGATTTTAACTCTTTAATTACCAAGTTCATAAATTATGTCACTGATTTGGGAAGAAAAAACACACACAAAATGACATATTTTCAATATAAAAAGTAATTGTGGACTGGATATTTTTTTTTACCTTTTATGACAGTCTTGGGCATGTCAAAGATTAATAACTGTAGATTAGCTTTGATGTATTGTTAGTTTTGTGCAGCATTAGATTTTAATTTTTTCTCCCTCATTTATTGTTGGTGGCTGTTTTTGTCCCATTGACTTCCATTATAACGACATTTTTTGATTGCAAAGCCATGACACCATATAATCATGCACTCTTGATTGTTGGTGGTTTTCCCTGTTGGGAAGAGGTAACATTTGTTATTTTTACAGTTGATCACTAGGTGGGACCATTAACCCTTTAGGCCTGTACAAAAAAAGGCTTAGTTTCTGGCCTGTATATAGAGTTATATGGAGTTTAACAGCAAATTATAGTGTGTGTGTGTGTGTGTGTGTTTGAGAGAGAGAGAGAGAGAGAGAGTGTGTGGGAGAGACCTTTGTTTACTTACCTGGATGTATCTGAAAAAATCCAAATATGCACCTCATGCTCTCAGAACTACATGGACTAAACAATAAAAAAAAGAAGTGTGTTTATGCACCTGCTGACTTTTGATGGTGAAAAGAACGGAGGGCCTATGTGTGAAATACTTGTCTTTTCTTGATGGTGAAGCCAGTTTAAAACCTTTAAATCTTATAAAAAAAACTACTTTGAACATAATTGATTATGGACCAAAATGCAATACCAACTTCAAATAAGCAGCAACTCGCTGGAGGGGTCAAGCTGCATAATCATTTCTAAAACTCTGGTTCAAGTCAAGCCCTTTCTCGTATTGCTTGCTGCTCTTCTCACCATCAAATGACCAGAAGGATGGCATGCAAGTGTTTAAATCCATGTACTGTTTTTGTTTAGTCTATACTTATCACCAACATTAAAAGGCAGCAGGTGCATAAATACACTTTTGTTTACCCCATGTAGTTCTGAGAGCTGAGGTGTACATTTAGATTTTCTCAAATACATCAAGGTAAGTGCGCAAAAGTCTCTCTCTCTCTCTCTCTCTCTCTCTCTCTCTCCTACACACATACACACAATATAATTTGCTGTTATACTCCACATAACTCTATATACAAGTCAGAAACTAAGCTTTTTTTTGCACAGGCCTATCTAAAGGGTTGATGGTCCCACCTAGTGATCAACTGTAAAAAAAAAATAACAAATTTTACCTCTTCCCAACAGGGAAAACCACAAACAATCAAGAGTGCATGATTATGTTTCATGGCTTTGCAATCAAAAATGTAATTATAATGGAAGTCAGTGAAAAAAAAACATCCACCAACAATAAATTAGGGGAAAAAATGTTTATCTAATGCTTATAGCAGTTTAATTGAGTGAATGTTTTCATCCCGAACATAACGAAAGGGTAGTGAATTTGAACAATGCACAAGGGATACATAATAATTTTTATTTGGCACCAGCTGCAATTAATGTTGACAGCTAGCAGGAGTGTGGTGGGGTGCGAGGTCTGTTTTGACCAATGGATGGAGACCTCAAGGCAGTGGCCTTAATGCTTATCTGAAGATTTGTCTTTATAGATTACAGTTTACATTGTACTTACTGAAGTACACCTCTGCATGCAGACACCCAACTGTACAAATTCATTTATAGATTTAAAACCCAGTCCTGAACCGGGAGAACCATGTTCTGCAGAGTTCAGTTCCAACACACTTGCTTGGACATTGCTACTGATCCTGAAGACCTTGCTTAGCTTAGGTGTGTTTATTTGGGGTAGCTAAACTTTGCAGGACACTGGACAAGTTTAGCTAAGTTTAGCCATCCATTTACATTCAGTGCATGTGATTTATCAACACTGAGTACATCTTAAAATGTACAGCTCATGAAAAATAAAAGTTCTAGATGGACAAACATTAAATGCATGAACCAGTGTGAATAAAAAATATATTAAAATACATTTGGAGGTAGGTTGAAAAAGCCAGAATGGGAAGTTTTAAAGTACAGCTTGAAGTGTGAAGTTTATTCTTGTACACATATATGGCATATTCATGGTAGTACACATGAAATTAATGTATTTATTTGCCATTTTACGTAAATAGGAATCCTGTCTCCCCCTCTAGTGGACATTAAGTGTAAGACCTTCATTGCTCAGATAATGAAAGTCACTAGGATTTTTTGAGAAGGAAATTTGGTGAAACATTAAAATTTTAGTCCTTGTCAATTACTCTCATAATAAATGATAATAATGTTCAAATATATGTTGGCTTTCTCAAGGCCAACAAAGAAGACTAAAATAAAAACCATTCAATTTAGTATGTAATAAAACGAATATTACTAATTTATTTCATAAATTTAACTATATTAATTTCCACAATTAATTATTAATGTCACACACACCTACCTAGTGCCTTTTGACTTAAAAGATGAGAGTGGTAAATGTTACAGACATATTATCATGGAACTGTTCAGTCTTTTATTTCCTCTTCACTTTTATCCAAGGAGACAAAACTATTTGCACTGTATTTACAGTGGGACAATATTCATACAATACTATAACCTAGAAATAATTTAAAGGCGTGACTTGCAAGTCACAGCAGCACGAATTATGTGCGCAGCAACATCTGACTCAAATATTATGTTAATTAACAGTGAGCGGTGGTTTCAGACACTACTCTTATAAGACTCTTATTCTGAAACAATGTAAGCTCGAGTTGAAGGCGGAGCGATCCGACCAATCAGATGAAAGGAGCGTTTCAGCTCCGCCCACAAGTTGGAATGAAATATTGAAGCCATAAGCCGTTTTTTTAAACCCAAAACGACAAAATGAGAAATCAAGTCAAAAACTCATTTTCCGTTTGTTAACCTAGATGGAATAACGAATAAACGAGCCATTTTTCCATTTCTGGTTATTTAATTCATGTTCTCTCACTTGAATCCTCTTGAGTTTTTCGTTTTCTGTTTTTTAATTTGAAACGGATATGGAATGGACGGAAGATACCCTGATTAGCCATGACACAAACGTCAGTTTTTCATATTTGGTTCATACAGAAAAACAGAAAAACTAAATATTGATTCGTTGTTTCGTTTTTGGTTTGCCAGATTAATTGGAATAATTGAATGATCGGATGATACACGGACCCTTGAGTCTTTCGTTTTCTGATTTTTAATTTAAAACGGATTTGGAATGGACGGAAGATACCCTGATTTATCACTGTGTCAGTGGACAGAATTAAGCCACATATAAACACAAGAGTCATATTTAAATAGTCTCACCATTAGTCAGCCCGATGTGTTCTTCTCCATCAAGTTGTCCTAAATAAAAATAATAACTTAATTACAGGAATGAAGTAGAAATACATGAATCCATTTTAACAAAACTGTGTTTTGCACAATAAATCTCATGCTTTTCTGCTGTAAATTTAGAGGGTACAAGAACCTTGATTAGCTTCTTTTTTAGATGTACTTTGGTGAAAGAAAATAACACAGAAAACTGCAACCACAGCCAGAGCAATGAAGCAACCCAGCACTATGTAATATGTGAAATAATCTGATGCTGTAATGGAAAGAGAAATATGTATCATTAACCAAACTGAATCAGTAAGAGGCCATTCACACAGAACATGTTTTTCCATTCAGAGTTCAGATGTGCTACTTTTCCATTGTTTTTCTATGTAAACACGCTGTAAGGGAAACAGGTCAATTTAGCTCAAAGGGAATCATTTAAGATTTTAAAGGGAATTTGAACAGAATCACTGTTTCACGGCTGTTCACGGAGATGCGCCTGCGGTTCAGTGAACGAGCCGTTTAACATCAAATCTGCGCTGGATACTAATATCCAAACTATAGTGAAAACACTATCAATTAGCACAGTAACAAGATCGGCAGTTTAAGACATTAACTTGTAAGCACAAAACACAAGATACTTCTCTTTTCAATATGAATAAGGCTTTATTAGATAAATCTAAGACATATAAACTAATCTAACACATAAACGCACGCACACACACATTCACACAAGTTGCAGGAAGGTCGAAAGTTAGGGAAAGATGAGTTTAAGAGAATGGAAATATGGAATCCCAAGTTAACAGCAATACGTTAAATTGCATAAACATGAACAACCATCAATCACGTAATTAGCGCTCGCATTGAGTTCCTCAATGAGGTTAAAATTATATTAGATACACCAGTAAAGGTCACAGTCTGGAGGTAAAGTTACTTGCATCTCCTGTGAAGAAGGAGCCTCGGTGAAAGGGCTATCCCGAGGTCGTTGATTGGCTGGAAGTTCAGTCTCTGAAGTGACGTCTTGGGAAGCCCGTGGTTGTTGGGCGTTGGCTGAAAGTGCAGAGTCGTGTTCGCTGGTTGAAGTTGAATGGACGTTACAAAACTTAACTCAGAACACGAAACTTTCAAACGGAAAAGAAAAGAAATAAAGTTTGACGAGACTAGGTTGTGTTCCTTCTCATAGTAGCAGCAGGCAGGCACGCTGGAACCGCGCTCAAAGAACAATGATGACTACCGCATGGCTAGATGCTACAAGCTAAAGCTAGGTAGCAAAGCTACAAGCTAAAAGCTAAGAGCAGGCATGACTGATAGCACGAGCAAGGCTGGAACTAAAAGCCGACATGGCTAATAGCAGCAGCTAGACTAGAACTAAAAGCAGACTAAAAACCGACATGACTAAAAGCAAGGCATGACTAAAAGCGAAATTACATCGTGTCCAAAGTATTTAAAACTTCCTGTTGGCCACCCCTCAAATGTTGCCTTGACCAATCAGATATGTTCTTGGGGTGGGTATCATAAATCATTTGTTTATCTTACCAAGCATGTGGTTCTTGCCTCACAGGGTCTAATTTTGGACATGATTCCTATAACATGATTATGATATATTTTACAAATAAATGATTGTCAGGACAATATCAAGCAAGAAAATGCGATTATTTGAATACTAGACATGACTAGGTATCCTATAGTTATCAAAAGACATACACAATAAGTGATTATACATGATAGTCAAATGTGTGGGTTACACGTAAATGAATATGGAGTTAAGCAATGGAATGATTCATTCATAAGTCTTTTTTGAGTTCATTCTGGTCCATATATAATGTATAAAAAGGGTTTCTTTGCCATTCTCTGGCAAAGGACTTTTCTGTGAAGACAAAGGTTTAAAGCCCTTCCCCTTAGGAATTTCAGTCTGGTTTCACTGGCTGGGGGGGGGAAGTCAATGCAAGTATTTAACTTGATCTCCTGGGTTTACATGTGATGTCCAGCGTTGCATTCCAATCACGAACAATAAATTTGACAATCTCTTCTTCGAATTAAAATTGTCAATAATTGTTCTATTGGTGTTAATGTTGAAAGCTGTTGTGTGAACAAGTTGGTTGGTTGGTTATCTTGCCTGGTTCTTGTGGCACTAGAACTGATTTATGACTTCCTGAGGAATTCAGCTCATGTTTCAGTGCACACAGCTCTGATAGACTCTTTGATTTGTCTGATTTGACTCATTTCTGCTACATATATCCCCCTTTCGATCGGCGAGGTGTTTAGGTGAAGACATCGTCGATCGCTGGAGAAACAAAGGCAGAAGAAGCAGACAAACACAGCAAACAGCAAGACAACACCTCCATGACAGTTACTGTACTGGTGCAGGCATCAGGTTATTTAGGTACACGTGGTTAAGTTCAATTAGTCAATGTAGTTTAGCACATTGAGGATAGTTTAGATCGTCTTGGAAATTGTTTTTATTTTGATTCATCAATCAAATTTGTGGTTAACTTTGTTTGGTTCTTCTAGGTTGTCTTACTTTACATGTTTACCATTAGTTTTCTAGTAATTTCATTTTCAATTCAATGAATTGACCTATCATGCATGGAGCTCTCTGGCTTCCATTCAGTTTAGAGTGGCTGGCGTATATTAGGTGTTGCGAGTCAATCCTAATATCAGACCTTCGACCCTCGCAGGGTGTCTAGGCGTTTCA
The DNA here is from genome assembly GCF_003368295.1 of Carassius auratus. Lineage (NCBI taxonomy): Eukaryota > Metazoa > Chordata > Actinopteri > Cypriniformes > Cyprinidae > Carassius > Carassius auratus. The sequence continues at coordinate 2,819,482 of NC_039264.1, read as the reverse complement.
CCTACTCAGGAAAGAGGGGAAGGAGAAGGATAGGTAAAAGAAGAACAAAACAAAACAAGGCTGCTGTGGGTTTTCCTAGCATGTGTTACAACTACTATTGAGCTAGGATGTCAGGTGCAGCTAGTGTGTCGTGAACCTTAACTTAGTGTCAGGTGTTCTACCTATTGTGAGGATGGCTGCACGTTTCTTCATGGTGGGTATGTGTAACTTTGTTACACTAAAAGTTGGATATTCTACCTGTGGGAAGAATATGTTTGTTGACTGTGTTATCAGTAGATGTGTTTACCTCTGGGTGTAGGTAATGTTGTGTATTACTGGTGTAGTGCATGTGTGGTCAGATCTGTTCAAGTCTGTGTTGTCTCCCCCTTTTTCTAGCATGTCACTTAAGACTGGCTCTCAGCATCCTTGGCTTGGATGAGGGCGTGTCCATGGTCTAATGAGGGGTCAGTCCAGCAAGGCAGGAAGTTCTTTAGCAGACAGTCAGAGGCAGTTTGGCATAGCTGTGTGAAGCTGAGTTGCAAAACTTGTCTCCTATGTTGCATTCTTCTTGTGATGCCTTCTGGCTGTAGCAGACTTTCTGACCTTCTGTGCTCTGGTGGTTGCTGTTGCACAGACAGGGAATTTGGAACTTGGAGTTGGAGTTCATTTGACAGTTTGTTAGTGACTGAGGTGATGTCCTTTAGTACCTCAGATTTTTCATCAACAGTTGGCCGTGAAAGACTTGTTCATTCTGGGTTGTTGTTGAATAGGTGCTTGTCATCTCTGATGTGGTGCACCAGGTGATCACCGGCCTTCCGTTCTGTCGCTGGTCACAGCGAGCATGACTCAAATTTGTGGTCACCTGCATGTAAATTGTCTTGAAGGAACTCTCTTAGTTGTTCCATGACTTGTTCCGTGTCTTCTAATGGTAAGCGGTCATGTTCTTGTGCATACTCAGCACTGTGCATGTCTGAGTGGTGCTGAGGTGGGTTTTCTTGTCGCTTACCCACACGAGTTGCTCTTGGATGAGTCAGGTGATTACCTTTGGATATCTGGTTAGGTTTCCAGATGTTATCCTTTTGGTTTCTTGAGAAGCGTGGCTGGTCCCATGGATTTTTCCAGCAGTTGGGCTGAAAGCGGTCGTGGATATGGGTGTCACGTTCTCTGTGCTCTTGATGGAAGACTCTGGTGTTGTGATGCCACTGGGTGTCGTCCAGTGCAAGGCTTGAGTCTTTGTTGACAGAGTTCAAGAGTGTGGATGTTTTGTTACCTTTCTTTGAGGCCAACTTCTGCTTGTTATAGGCCTTCTGTGTTAGGTCACGCAACTGTTGGATGGTCATGGAGTTCGGACAGGCCATGACACCTAGATGGTGACTGACTCCAGGGTGCAGATTCTTTAGGAAGAGGGTTTTGAAGTTCACATCCTCTTCAAGGTCAGAGTTGTTGTGTGCACCAAAGTAGGATTGTCGGAGTCGGTTGTAGTAAGCTTGTGGAGTCTCTTGACGACCTTGTTTGGTTTCCAAGGCAGTTAACAGTCCATGTTCAGACTCTGGGTCTGTAAACTCTTTAATCAGGACCTCACGAAGTCGCTGGTAGTTTGACTTGGTTTGACTGGGCTGTCGATCTAGAAAGTTTCGTACCTCGGAACTGGACGTGGCTCTAAGGAGGTATAACCAGTCTCTGTCAGTCACATGAGGTCTCACTTCCAGGTGAAATTCGATATCTCGCAGATAAGCTTGGATGTCGAGGCTCTCTGTGGAGTTCGGGTTGAACCTGCTGATGTTTTTTGACAGCTTGTTGAGGTCTTTGATGGTCATTCCGTGTGCAGCTTCAAGGCCTTGGACGGGAGGTTTTCTTTCGTTGGCAGGAAAGGGTTGTGTGGCGAAGGCAGGTGAGGTTTTGGGTTGTGGCCCTTCGCTCCTTTCGTCATATGCCAGTTCTTGGACGTGGGACTCTGCTCTGCTCAGCAGTGATGAGGCTAAGAGATGTTTCTCTTTTCTTGGCTCTAGTTTGTGCTTGTAAGCATTTTGGAGTTCTTTTCTGACCATGTAGAGCTCATCGTTGGTATCATCTAGTTGTTGGGTCAGATTGTCCATTTCAGTTCTGTACCTTTCAAGGTGGTCTTTCAAAGCACTGATTTCAGAATTCTTGTTTCTGATGTCTATCTTGGCTTTCTCCAGTAGCTGTTCGGCATACTGGAGTCTGTTTACCAGGTCTTTCTGAGCAGCCGTTGCATGTTGCTGGTCGAGCTGAGCTGCTGCCAGGGCTGCTTGGAGCTTCATAACTTGTTCTGTTGTATCCTGCTCCCTCTCGCTGGGTGCTTTGAGTTGATCTTGAACTTTCACTTCCAGCTTGTCTATGCGACGTTCAAGCACGTGTCAGCTCCTCTTGAAGGTGGGTGATGTGCTTGTCGCTCAGTTTCAGCTGGGTTGTGAAGGCATAGCTTAGTGAGCTCGTGATCTTGACTAGCTCCTCGTGGTTGTTGTTCTGGCTTGAATCTTGTGTCAGGAATCTTCTCAGGATTAGGATTATTATTAAAAATAATAACAGTTCAAATGTCTTTGGAGTGAGGCTGTCTGTTATGCCTCTCAGCCAAATGTTCACATCTTCCCATGGGAAATGGGGTCTGCAGTCTGCGGCATGTTGGCACACTGGGGAGAAGAGAGACTGACACAGGTCTGTGTGGAGTAAAAGCCTATGTGTGGTGGGACAACTAAGTGTTGTATCAGTGATTGTGAACCACTAGTGAAATGTGGTGATGACTGTGTTGGTCTCAGGGTGTCTAAGTAGACTAGAGATGCGAAGACTTTGTCACTCTAATGAGGAAGAGGAAGAGGTGAAAAACAAATTCAAATGACAAGCAAAATTTCTGTTTTTCAAATGAGGAAAATAATTTTTTTCAATTAAATGTTATCAAAAACATAAACAATATTATTATATTTCTTGCTTTGGACAAAGAATACAATAATAATTCTGATATCTCTTTTCTTAGTCTGACAGGATTGACACCGTACACCTTTCAGTTGGACCGCTCACCAGGGAGTCAGCGAAGGCGACAGTTGCTCAGCACGTATCTCTATTAATTGATCGCAACGTTGGATGAGATGCTAAACTTGGATTGCGTTTCCAAATGTAGGGAGGTTAGGAAGAACAAATGAGAGGATGATTACAATCAAATTCATAAGGATGATTCGTCGTCTTTGGCACGATTGTGTATTTACTTCACTTAGAATTGATTGATGGTTCTTACATGTCCTACAAATGTAAAAAGAAAATAGGAAAGTAAAGGAGAGAGAGGACGGAGATGGTAAGTCTCAGTAGCGGTTATCTCAACTACAAGGAGAGCGTTGTGTTAGTTGCTGCACAACTAATCAAACAAAATAAACTTTAAGTGAAAGAGGGTTGTCTTTCTAATTTATTTGAACTCGTAGTGAGGGATAACAATGTCTCCTTTTAGGGCTCAGGTTTGTCGTTCCCAGGCTAGGATACACAAAGTAAAGGAATGGTAAGAAAAAGTAAAATTAAAAAATTAATAAATGGGCAAAATATGCAAAAATGAAATTAAAAAGAGGAAATCAATAAGTAAAACGATAGTGGTTAAGTGTATAACCAAAATAGGAAGAGGTGTAAAACGCATTCAAATAATTAAAGGTCTGAATAGCATATATTCAGATGGGTAATAAATAAATTAGGAAGAATAAGTTTACTTAAACTTCCAAAGTTCAAGGCTTATTCATTCCTAAAATAATTAGACCCAAAAGAGAATACTAGAAATAAAAGATCATATGAAATGATCTGAGAGGGAAATTTTAAATCTTCAAAATAAATTTAATGTTTCAATTAAATTTCAATTTGACAATTAATAATTGTGAGTCAGTATTTCCCTTTCTAGTAAAATGAAAATAAGTGGTCTAGTGAGAAAAGAGAGCGATAAAAAGAAAGAGACTAACAAGTGTTAGTTAAGATGTTTAAAATGGTTAAATCACGTCAGCGTTGCCCAAACACACATTATTCTACCACTGGATGGTAATGCTAACGGCTAACCTTCGAGGCTAGTGGCTTTAGTATAGACTTCAATGTAAATGCAATGGTTTCGTTAGCTTAGCGCAGAGTTGTGCGCTGCGCGTGCACAGTTCAGAGTTGCTCCGGAAGTACGTTAGTCTTCCGGGTCACGGTCGTCACTATGGCAACCAAAACACATTCTAGTGGATTAGCACATGAATCGTTGCATTGTTGCAAATACAGTTAAGCATGTTACATGAAATGTCGGCTCATTTCAACACTGTACAAATAACAACACCGCCTTTCAGTTGGTTTTGCGATGTGGCACTTAAAACTCTCAGTTTGTATAGAGTTAAATTTATCTTAATTCAAATAGCAAGCTTCCTGCTGTAGTTATTATATCAATCTCAGCAATTTGATTCTCTGTGCCAGTTTTTTCTGGACACAAACATAAAAAGTTTTCCTTCGCTGTTGGTACACAGTTAAAATTTACTTGATCAAGCTTTTAAAACACTCCCATTCAAATTACTCTCGGAACACGCAGTGTTACGCGAGATTGCATTCACTTTGTGAACGGATACAAATGGCAAACATTGTTCTCTAATGTTTAACGTTAACTTAGGGGAGTCGAATATCAAATTTTGATTCGGCAGTGGAACACGCACTGGCAATCAAACTATATGAAATATGTATACGGGGACTTGATAAATAGATTGAGAACCCGCTCAAAACTATTTATTTATTCACCGATTTATATCCCTTTTGAAACACTAACAGTTTAGCTCCGTTCAGCAAACAGTGACTGAGATAGCGTTTGAGACACTGGAACACGCAGTGAAATCAAATCAGCTATAAAACAAGGCATTACACAAATGAGGAACACGCTCAATTTCTACCTTATTGTACGATCTCAGATGTTTACTTTTAAGTTCACTTACTGCTGGTTAACAAAGGGGAGACGGACTCGAGTTAAAGTCTCCTCTAGCTCCTTTCATTCAAGCGGGAGGGCGCGCGCTGCTTACGTCACACTTCAAACACACACGTCTCGCAGCTTCTCATCTTTCATTCCTTTAGCAAAATCAAAGATTAAATAACTTGGTTTATGCTCACAATTTAGATTTAAACTGCCCGCAATCATTCTCCACCATAATAAATGTAAGGGAAACAGGTCAATTTAGCTCAAAGGGAATCATTTAAGATTTTAAAGGGAATTTGAACAGAATCACTGTTTCACGGCTGTCACGGAGACGCGCCTGCGGTTCAGTGAACGAGCCGTTTAACATCAAATCTGCGCTGGATACTAATATCCAAACTATAGTGAAACACTATCAATTAGCACAGTAACAAGATCGGCAGTTTAAGACATTAACTTGTAAGCACAAAACACAAGATACTTCTCTTTTCAATATGAATAGGCTTTATTAGATAAATCTAAGACATATAAACTAATCTAACACATAAACGCACGCACACACACATTCACACAAGTTGCAGGAAGGTCGAAAGTTAGGGAAAGATGAGTTTAAGAGAATGGAAATATGGAATCCCAAGTTAACAGCAATACGTTAAATTGCATAAACATGAACAACCATCAATCACGTAATTAGCGCTCGCATTGAGTTCCTCAATGAGGTTAAAATTATATTAGATACACCAGTAAAGGTCACAGTCTGGAGGTAAAGTTACTTGCATCTCCTGTGAAGAAGGAGCCTCGGTGAAAGGGCTATCCCGAGGTCGTTGATTGGCTGGAAGTTCAGTCTCTGAAGTGACGTCTTGGAAGCCCGTGGTTGTTGGGCGTTGGCTGAAAGTGCAGAGTCGTGTTCGCTGGTTGAAGTTGAATGGACGTTACAAACTTAACTCAGAACACGAACTTTCAAACGGAAAAGAAAAGAAATAAAGTTTGACGAGACTAGTTGTGTTCCTTCTCATAGTAGCAGCAGGCAGGCACGCTGGAACCGCGCTCAAAGAACAATGATGACTAACCGCATGGCTAGATGCTACAAGCTAAAGCTAGGTAGCAAGCACAACTAAAAGCTAAGAGCAGGCATGACTGATAGCACGAGCAAGGCTGGAGACTAAAAGCCGACATGGCTAATAGCAGCAGCTAGACTAGAACTAAAAGCAGATAAAACGACGACTAAAAGCAGGCATGACTAAAGCGAAATTACATCGTGTCCAAAGTATTTAAAACTTCCTGTTGGCCACCCCTCAAATGTTGCCTTGACCAATCAGAATGTTCTTGGGGTGGGTATCATAAATCATTTGTTTATCTTACCAAGCATGTGGTTCTTTGCCTCACAGGGTCTATTGTTGGACATGATTCCTATAACATGATTATGATATATTTTACAAATAAATGATTGTCAGGACAATATCAAGCAAGAAAATGCGATTATTTGAATACTAGACATGACTAGGTATCCTATAGTTATCAAAAGACATACACAATAAGTGATTATACATGATAGTCAAATGTGTGGGTTACACGTAAATGAATATGGAGTTAAGCAATGGAATGATTCATTCATAAGTCTTTTTTGAGTTCATTCTGGTCCATATATAATGTATAAAAAGGGTTTCTTTGCCATTCTCTGGCAAAGGACTTTCTGTGAAGACAAAGGTTTATAGCCCTTCCCCTTTAGGAATTTCAGTCTGGTTTCACTGGCTGGGGGGGGGAAGTCAATGCAAGTA
>NC_039264.1:2461532-2494032 GCF_003368295.1 Carassius auratus | reverse complement strand
CATCCGGACAGTCGTTGCAATTTCCAAACCTTTCATCAGGTTTTTTTCTTTATATATAAAATACAAATACAAAATATTGTACTATATAGAAATAAATTCTCATAATTAATGAGTTTATTATGCAGGGTTGATGAATGATATTTTTTTTTGCTCTACAGTGTGAAGTTCATAAATAAGATCCGTTATGTGCACAGTCTGGAAGAGCTGGAAAAGATTGTTCCTATGGATCATATCCAGATCCCAGAGTGTGTCTTACAGTAAGAAGATTTCAAACATATTTTCACCTTTTCTAACCAAAACTAAAATCTCATACCAATTTCTGAGTTCAATTTGTCTTGTTTTGCAGATTTGACGAGGAAAGAATGAATGCTAGAAAAGAGAGGTAATCACCAAACTCCTCCAAACTGGCTTATTTGACACATGATGGTTTCACAAACTCCCTGTTTACCCACAATGGTCTTCTCTTTGTAGAATGGAGCGGGAACAGAAAGAGCAGCATCATCAAGAACAGCAACAGAAGCCCGTCAATCAAAACGCATCATTATCCCATGACTGATTTATAAAAGAACCAAACCGCTCTCTGGACAACTGGAGACTGAAGAACCTGGGCTGTGATTGGACGAACTTGAATGTTTTTGTTGCTGATCTTGGGCCATTTTTCAAATTCCCAAATTATGTATCAATACACATATCAGACGACTCAAAACTGGTCTCAGATCAGCAACAAAATGGAAACTTTAATCGAACGTTGGCAGGTGAGAAGGTCAGCTGCTCTCACTTTCGTCCTCAAAGGCACAATTTTAAAAAAGCATTTACAAATCCACCAACAGATGGCACTACGCACAGAGAAACATCACTGTTTGGTACCAGGATGTACCATCATGCACTGTAGCCTCCTTGCTGTTATTGCTTTTTTGAATTGGCTGTTCCCTGCTTGCTGACCTTGGAGAACGTCATGTGAGCTGCCTCTAATAGACGGGTGCGTCCACATGTCGATTTCCAAGCAGCTCTGTGCTTCTGTGTGTACAGTATGAACTCAAATCAGATCTAACTTTCTTCCACTTCGCTGATTATGTTTGCCTGGAATCCTTTCTTGGATGCTTTTGAATGTTTTAACCCCTTCCATCTTGTTTAATGACCAGCTTTCGTAAACAATAAGTGCCAGTCATCTCTGAAAACATTTTGACATCAGCTGTACTTTTATGTCGCCTTATGTTTGCTCTGAAAATGGTTAAAAATTAAACGTTCTGCTATATGTATGACTCAAGTTTTGGTTTGGTTTTGTCTTTTCTTGATCTTTATATCCAGTAACTGATCACGCGTAATCGGATTCCAGAAATTAACTACTTGTAGTTAGATTATATTACATTTATATTACAAAATACTAGTAGATTGTTTATTTGAATTCCAAAATTTTTATGTAAATTGGAAGCGGTAACACACTATATTTTGTATAATATACCCAGTACAGTTTATATCTGACTTTTTAATAATATTGGGTTTTTATGAACAAAAACAAAAATTATTTCTTAAATTCAAAACAAGCTGGGGTTGTACCTCTCACCATATCCAGTCAAACAAATCAACCACCAGAGTTCAAGAAAGAGTTACGTAGAAGTCTTCCATCTAGTCACAAGAAAGAGTTATTTTTGTATTTCCATGATGTGGCAGACTATTCCTGTATGTATGTGACTATTATATCAGCAGTCTTTACGACGGAGTGACCAGTCACACTCTGTTTGACCTAAATAAAGAATGACCCTCACTGTAATGGACATTTAGAAATGAGAAACACTCATTTACTATATGCTTTGACCATAAGCATGTACACCAGGATGATTCAAAATTCAAATGTATATGAATATTTTATTTGGATTACCACTGAAAGGCACTTAATATGCTAGAAAGACATTGTGAATTAGGTATTTCACACTATAAAATTGTCCAAGATATCCTTCCCACATGGTACAAGTGCATATCTGTGATGTATTAACTGTACCAAACAACAATGCATGTGATTCTGCCCTCATGAGACGTTGAGGAACGTGTTGCCCTGCAAGTATCCCTCAGGATTATTCTGACCCCTCACCTAAATATGAGGGTCTATTGAGGATATCTATAAAAAACTCTCTAATGGTCTCTAATTGTCTCTTTCCTTGTCAGCTGGTCTTACAGGAAATGTTCTTTTAGTTCAATTTAGTTTTAGTTTTTCTTTTAGTGATGATGTTTTTCAAAGACTTGCTCTAACTCACTACCCGAGTATTTAATGTCTCTTTTTGCTTATATGTTTTTAATTGTACTAATCTGTACTATTTTATCTTCCGTGCAATTCAATGGAATTTATAGACTGATTCAGAATTACAGTATGTTCTTCCCTGCGTGAGCCGCGATTGGCTGCCTAGCACGTAAGCCACGCCTTTTCTGTGACGTCTGACTTTGGTTATATGCCTACAACCCTAAATGTTCTCACAACGAGCTAGTGTCTACAGAGATAAGACTGCAAATTTAGCTTTAATCGGAAGTTATTAAATCGGAAGTTTTTATTTTAGGCGTTTTGCGGCGTCTAGATTGTAAAACCTCAACCAGGTCAGACACAATGAAGTACATCATTGGAATAGGAGGGTAAGTGACTTTTTACAGTAATATTATGAACAACTAGTTCTAGTAGTTACAGTGGAGCCACGTGGCTTTTATTTTATTTTTTAATGAAGTTAATATATTGTACATGTAATAATTTATTACATTATTTATTATTCTTATTTCTGACGTGTTGGATCAGTATTTTAAAAGAATCGCGAGGTTTGAAACCACGACGAGGTTTTGAGCGGGAGATTTAAAAATGTGAGCGCGCCGAAACTATTGAATGTTTTTAACGGACATTCGCGACTTATATATTTAGTCATCTATTAATGTCATGTTTATATTGAGTAGTAAGCGAAATAACAGTTTATGCATTAGTTTTTCTTGTTGAGGTGTCGTGTATAATGCTATATGTGATTGTAATGTGTTTGTTCCTGCCCACCGTGGCTTTAATACAAAGGACGGGACGTTAAACTTTAAAGACGTCTAAATTAGCTGTGTTTGTTTTATTGTTTATTTTTTTATTGTAGATTACAAAAGCGGTTTTTGTTAATTTACGACGTTATTGTATTGAACACGTGGATAACTAACAACAATGTAAACCTGAGTCAGTTTGTTGTCCTAAGCCATCTTGAGGTCATCCCGCCAATTTTACTTGAATACACTTTTCAAATACACGATTAAACACAAGATTACATCGAAAATACGTTTAATCCTTCTGCCTTTTCAATCGTTTCACCTCCGTTTCATCATTTTAACCATTGTTTTTTTATTTTTTAGCGTGACTAATGGTGGTAAAACCACCTTGACGAACAGATTAATAAAAGCCTTACCAAACTGCTGTGTGGTTCACCAGGATGACTTCTTCAAGGTGAGTTCAACTAAATGTAGTATTTTTATTTAGTATTTCTAGTTATTTTGGTATTTGTTTTACAGATAACATGATCCCTTTCAGTTTTAAATAGACTTTAGTTGTAATTTCCCCCCTGCTTTTTATGTTTATAATAGTAATTAAATTAAAGTATTTTAATTGTAGCTTTCCCCATTGCAAAAATACAGCATATGTTGGTTAGGTAGGTTTTGATGCTGGTTTGAGCTGGTTTAAGCTGGTCTTTAGCTGGTCATGTGGTGGTCTGACCAGCTCAAGCCAGCATCCCAGCTTCAAAATCTTCATAACCAACATATGCAGTTATGTTTTTTACTGCATGCATGGATTCTGTAAGAAGTAACTTAGAGATAATGATCTAGTAATCACCTCTACGTTTACTTTTTATTTAATAGCTTTTATTTGACTACTTTTACAAGTCTGTGATAAGCGAACTCAAAAGTGCTGATCCAAGATCAGTTTCCTCCCATCTGTTGAGTTGTATTCATCAGGTTAAGATGGCTGAGACCTGATTCTAGATCAGCAGTCTGGCTCTAATATACCTGACAGCAGATGTAGAAGATGGCATTTGCTGCAGTGTTTTACTGGTCACTGTTATTTCAGCCTCCGGATCAGATAGCAGTCGGAGAGGATGGCTTTAAACAGTGGGATGGTAAGACTATAAACAGTAGGAGAGTAATAACTCCTCATTCTACGCATCGCCCTCCCCATAACAAAGATTTTACAATCCCTCCCAACCCATTTACATTCTCTCTGTGTGGCTTTGCTATAACCAACTTTAAATTTCAACTTCCATTTTTACGTTTCAATCTCCCGCTGAAATCTTTTGTTCTGCTTTTGTAGTGATCACAGCTTTGGATATGGAGGCCATGGTGAACACCGTCAAGGGTTGGCTTGAAAACCCAATCAAATTCGCCCGTTCCCACGGTGTGCAAGTGACCCCAGCCACGGAAATGGACGACCCGGAGAGCCAAGTGCACATACTCATCGTAGAAGGCTTTCTGCTGTACAACTACAAGTGAGCGTCATAATTTAACTTTCAGCGGCCTGAACCGCATGAGTGGCATAGATTAGATTTTGGGGACGTTGGGTAACTCAATGTGCTCAATGCATATGTAAGAAGGGAACATCAGGGCTTACAGCTGGTCATGTGACGCTCTGCATGAGTGTAGATAAGGAGATGCGCTGAGCTATTGGTGGGCGCGTGGAGCTGCGTGTGCTGATTTCTGAGTCAGCTATGCAGAAGTGCCCCAATCAGTAAATGACTTGAGAGACCGTGTTCTTTTTAAGGTTATGACCTTTTTATCTTTTTTTCTCTCCAAACAGGCCTTTGCTGGAATTCTTTGACAAATCGTATTACATAACCATCCCATACGAGGAGTGCAAGTTAAGGAGAAGGTGTGTTAAAACTGCAATCAGAAACTCATGAATTGTGCTTCTTTTGAGCAGCTGAAATACATTTTTATTATTTTTTTCAGTACAAGACAATACACCGTCCCCGACCCTCCGGGGCTCTTTGACGGTCATGTGTGGCCCATGTATCTGAAACACCGGAACTGCATGGAGAACTGTGGTTTGCCAATTGGTATGGTTTATGTCCTTCAGACTCTTGACTTTGAATCAAACCCACAATATTTTAGATAAATATTAAATTTTTCATGTCTACTTCAACAGAATTCTTGGACGGCTTGAAAACAAAAGATGAAATCTACATCCAGGTTCACGAAGACATCCACAACACTCTCCTGAATCGTTTATAGGTAAGAAAGCCAATCTAGATGGTTGTGGGACTAAATAATTGTATTTGTTTCATAATAAAGAAACTTATTTTGCTTGCTTGTCTTTCAGCAGGAGGAGGTTGCCGCCGATCATCTGTACAATATTGTAAATAGGAATTTGACATGTGGCCTTTTTTAACATGTACTTTTGTAAATAGTTTGACCGGAATGTAACTTAAATACTTGTGGAAAAAACTTGCATTACCATTTGAGGACCATATTTTAAGTTTGTTTTTGCCATTTGTCTCTCAAAGCCCTCCTTTGTGACTTCTTCATTCTGGAAATAGTGTTTACCTCATAAAATGAATTTCTGAAATGTGTTAGTACAAATAAACATTGTACTTTGACTTCTTTACATTTGTCCGTCTTTGTATCACACTTGGCATTTCACTCCAATAAACACCAAGTTTTTTTTCCCCCTGAAAATTGTTTTATAAAAAAAAAAAATTGAAATAATACTTCTTTGTATACTTTGCTCCAATATGAGAAGTTTATTTAGTTAAGGTTAAAGCCCTCAAATAATTATATAAGAATATCATGCTAAATTTCCCAAAAGACCATAAACTATTAAATAACCATTAACTAGTGTAATGGTTTTCTTAAGTCTTAATGAAAATTCAATTCAAGTTTATTTGTAAGGCACTTTTTTTCAATACAAATCATTACAAAGCAACTGTACATTTCTTCCATATTTAGTAGTAGCTTATAAGTGTTGACTCAGTTTATGTGCATATGACAGGATTTTTCAGAAAAATGTATACGGGACGTAGTCAGACAGACGATTAACAGCAATTATTATATGATGCAGTCACACTTGTAGCAATATTTGTTAGTTCTGTTGTTGATTTCTGGGTTAGCGTCCTCTGAGGGTCAGCATCATCTCTTCTCAGGTGTTCTGGATCCAGACTGGAGCTTGTGTAAATCCTAGTTACAAAACATAAAAACAAATAGAGACATCATTAGCATAGCTGCTGTTCCAACAAAGTAAAATTAATTTAACCCAAGCTAAAGAATAAAATGCACATTTGATCAGATGCAACACTCACAATTTAAGATACATTATTCAAATGCTTGGAGAAAGAGATGCAGTTTAATCTAGATTTAAACAGAGAGAGTGTGTCTGAACCCCGAACATTATCAGGAAGGCTATTCCAGAGTTTGGGAGCCAAATGTGAGAAAGCTCTACCTCCTTTAGTGGACTTTGCTATCCTAGGAACTACCAAAAGTCCAGCGTTTTGTGACCTTAGGGTGCGTGATGGGTTGTAGCGTGGTAGAAGGCTAGTTAGGTACGCTGGAGCTAAACCATTTAGGGCCTTATAGGTAAGTAATGATAATTTGTAACTGATACGGAACTTAATAGGTAGCCAGTGCAGAGACTGTAAAATTGGGGTAATATGATCATATTTTCTTGACCTGGTAAGGACTCTAGCTGCTGCATTTTGGACGACCTGTAGCTTGTTTATTGAAGAAGCAGGACAACCACCTAGAAGTGCATTACAATAGTCCAGTCTAGAGGTCATGAATGCATGAACTAGCTTTTCTGCATCAGAAACAGATAACATGTTTCGTAGCTTGGCAATGTTTCTAAGATGGAAGAATGCAGTTTTTGTAACATGAGAAATATGATTTTCAAAAGACAGATTGCTGTCTAATATAACACCCAGATTTCTGACTGTAGAGGAAGTAACAGTACATCCGTCTAGTTGCAAACTGTAGTCTACAAGATTTTGTGTACAGTTTTTTTGGTCCAATAATTAATATCTCTGTCTTTTTGAAAATTATTGGTCAGCCATTTTTAACACACTCTGTTAGCTTAGATAATTGAGAAGTTTCATCTGGTCTCGTTGAGATATATAGCTGAGTATCATCAGCATAACAGTGGAAGCTAATTCCGTATTTTCTAATAATATTACCAAGGGGCAACATGTATATTGGATAAAACTAATCAATTAAATATCATTCGTGGGTATGTTTTTTTTTCTTCTTCCAAATTAGCTGCCATTTGACCCATAGATTATTTTTTACAATGCATACAGTAATCTCCAACGATTAAATAATAATAATTTCCACTCCAGCACAAGTTCCAGATCAACTCTATTCATTGCTGTGTGCAATAAGGCCTATGCTGACGTCCACCTGCATTTGTCTAGACATTTTCCTGAATAAACCTTGTGCTTTAAACTCAGTGTTGAATGTGCCTATGTGCTCTTAAATAGTGTCCCTTTCTCATGTGACAAATGCCTACACATTCACTTCAAATATTTGTGCAATGAAATAAGTGGAAGGGGAAAGTGAAGACATTCATTGCTGTTACAAGCAATTGTCGTCATTGGGAGATTGGAATGGTTTAAACATTTCGTAGGTCAGATTTTCTTGTGACAATGGCATGACTGAGATGCTCACATTATTTAATGTGTTTTATAGATAAAGAGGTAACTATATTGCTAACATTATGCCAGTAATAAACCCTTATAACTCAAACATTACATCTACCTCCCTCTAGTGGTGATACCAATCATACAAAATGATATGATATCTTCATCTATACCTGGGCTTGTTTAAAAGCTTTTGGGAGCACAAAGTGTTGCACTTTCTCTTGCATTCTGTGCAAAATCACAAATATATGAATAATACAAATATTGATTTGTTCTCTTCTTCTCCATACACCTGTGCATCCTGGTTTGGTTGAGCACTGCACAGAACAATGGACCCTGGAGACATAAGGTTGAGTGGGAAACTAACAGACAGGTTTATAGTTTGCTGAGCACCGGTTCTCATTATCACACACCTGTGTCTGGAAAACAAAACGCAAGGTTTTTACTGACGAGGTATATGCCAACATTCTTTAGCAGGACTTTCATGGGACGTTTTGCCAATACTAAGATACACACGTACAGTTGGGCATGTGGCACATTCAAACTCTGTGCCAGTCTTTGTGTGGATACAAGACCTTACATGATATCTGGTTATGCATCTTAAATGAGGAGTAATAACCAGTTGCCTTTGCATGCAAAAAGAACTGTGCTTTCTTCAGATGAAGTGCCCTAGTCTGGATGCAATATGGGACAGCACCAACTGGCACAACTACACTCAAAGCCTCAGGAGCTCAAGAACATCCAGACGCCATAATTTAGTTACCAGCACACCAGTGCCAAAACGAACATCACCCACTGGAGCTACTGAAAAACCATCCACTATTCATTCCGAGGAGAATCTGCTTCCTCAACTTTCCACTTTGGCTGGGAGTAAAACTGCTAATAAATCAAAACTTTTAAGAAGAACCAATTTAGCTGCATCTTCATCAACTGTTAACAACAGAAACACAATAATAAATCTGCCCTTCCAGGCTGAGGAAAGAGGAGGTTGACAGTATGATTGGTGATTAACCAACTAATCCTCAAGTAAACAAAAGAAACTCTTTTTACTAGAATCTTCTCCCGTTTGAAAGAAGCTATAGATCTCCCCAGAGAGAAACCGGTCATAGTACAAGGTATTTTCATAACAGTAAGACAACAATTGTAACTTTTTATGCAATGTGCGAATTATACAATAACGTAAAGGGGGTTCGATCGTTTTTGAAGCACTTAAGCGATCACTTTTCACTAAATTTAAATTTAGTGGCGCGAACACTTTACATCTCTCACGCAGCGCACATTGTACTTTGGCGCCAACTGTTGGCCAAATACCAGATTACATTTGAACACAAACGGTTTGTGTACACAGGGGTGGTTCTAGGGTGAGTGGAGATCCGCGGCTCAGCCCCGAAAAATCCATTTGACTTTTTATTTTAATAAATCAGAAAGATTTACCTTGTTTAAAATATACAAAAACAATAAAAACAAAAACAAATTTAAAACATTTTATTTAAAGTATTGAGGAAAATACATTTGCTTTTTGCAAACAAAAATTAAGAATTGCAAAACAAATGAAACAGCGCGAAAGCAATGATTTTGCAAAACATATTTTCCATGGTCATATCTATTAATTTATTTGCAACGCTGCTTTTATTTTGCGTGTCAGTCTAGTTTGAGCTCGCGATACCATTTTTCCTTTGCGCTTCAGTTTTCTGCCCGTCTCTCTTTGTGGCACTGTTTTGACGTGGGGGCGGAGTCAATGGACAGGGGCGTGTACAACATGCCTCCACGGAAGTGACGTCATCGGCCCGAGACGCAGCTCACTGATTCAGATCCATCCCTATCGGAATTAGATAATTAATTAAAAATCATCTGAGTTATGGAAACAAAGATATCAGACAGCTTTCACTTATGTTGGATGGTGTAGAACTGTCTGATAAAAAAATGTAACAATAAGTATATTCACCGACATTTGCAAAAGAGTAACTCCATTGCTCCAAGGGGGATGTTTTATTGGAATTCCTTAATAAGTGAAATAAATTGGAAAAAAACATGGTTGATTCCTCACAAGTACTGTATCTCTAATAAAGCTAAAGAGGTCCACTTTAAACTTTTACATAACATTTACCCTACAAATTGTTTTGTTGCTAAGTTTCGAGACATTGACACATGCTGGAGCTCTTGTAAACAGGACACTGAAACCATTCCTGCCAGTTACCAAAAGGTTTTGGGAAGATTTGGGTACTCACTTTCTCCAATCTCAAAATATAACTCACTCATTCACCCTGAAAGATATTATTTGTTACTTTTGTTTCCCACAAGATGGCACCCTGGAGTTTGTATAATCTTATAAGTTTTTTATACACAAGCAGAAATTTAATAAGTCTTCCTTATGTTTTAAACATTATTTTGGAACTTAATATGCTTATTAAATATGGTTTTACACGTTTGTACCCAATGTTACCTTCAATTAAAAAAAAAAAAAGGGAAAAAAAAAGAGAGACTTTAGAGTGGATCGTTTATTTTTATTCAGTAGCATTTAAACATTCATGTTTTCGTTTTATTTACTTTATTAACAAATGTATGTGTATTAGCAGCATTTGCTCAAGTTAAAGAAGTTGTTAACATGAACATCTGCTGTTTATTTCTCTGGATGTGCACACTTTTATAGCATTAAAATGTGTATTGGGATCGCGAATCATTTGAGTCAGTTCGGGAGTTCGTAGCGGGATCGCGAATCATTTGAGTCAGTTTGAGGATCGCGAATCATTTGAGTCAGTTCGGGAGTTCGTAGTGTTTTCGCGAATCATTTGAGTCAGTTTGAGGATCGCGAATCATTTGAATCAGTTCGGGAGTTCGTAGCGGTTTCGCGAATCATTTGAGTCAGTTCGGGAGTTCGATCGCGAATCACTTGAGTCAGTTAGTTTGAGGATCGCGAATCATTTGAATCAGTTCGGGAGTTCGTAGCGGGATCGCGAATCATTTGAGTCAGTTTGGGGATCGCAAATCATTTGAATCAGTTCGGGAGTTCGTAGCGGTTTCGCGAATCATTTGAGTCAGTTTGGGGTTAGCAAATCATAGCTGTATATGGATAGGCATTTTTAACTAATTTAGTAGCTATTTATAATTACGTTTTCCACGCTTGTTTAGGTGTGAAATGTGAACTCGTATTTTTTGTTTTAATGCTGTGCCTTTTAACAGTATAAAGTATCTTCAAAAACTAAACAAATCGTGGCTAATGTAAGTTACATGATGAAGTCATACTGGTGCACGTGTGCATTTTGAGCGCGTTCTTTCACTGCATTATTCGGTGTATTCAAATGCATTTATGAATGCATGTGAATGATCACAAAATTCAAGATATGAACCCTTTGTGCCAAAAGGGTTCTTTCTTGTCATTATAGAACCTTTTTAGCATAAAAGGTTCTTTGGAGTTGAGTAAAGAACCCTATGGTTCTATATAGAACCCCAATGATCCCTTGCTTTCTTCTAACAGTTTGTTGTCGTGTACAAACAATATTTGAGATATAAATGTGCAAATAAGGTGATAAATTACATTACCGTGATGGTTTCTAACGTGAAAAGTGATCGAGACGCGTACCTTAAATACATATAAAACTATATTTGACTCTGAATTAGTTTGCCCTTTAATGGAAAATATCCATTATTTTCTGTCCATTTAAATGTTAATTATTAACTGATTTTTGAGGCCTATACAATTTTGCCTGCTTGCTTTTGAAAAATGACTTCTAAATTTGAGTATCTGAATTATTTAACAGGAAGTTTCGGTTTAAACCTAAATGTTTAAAGTATTAAATTACATCTTCTATTTATTATATTTATATTTTTTATGCTGTATTATTATTTAGGTTTTAAACCTTGGTGATAAAGTTTAAGTAAAAGTCAAGTAAATAATAAACATATATGTTTTGTTATAAAAATATCTGTTTCACAAAGGCATAAAGCATTAAAACGTGTAGAAACAAAGTTGAGAGCTCACTCAGATTTAGTCATAAATATGTTTTACTACTAGTTTATTTTGTTTTAACCACAGGGTCATGTATTAATAATCTTCTGATGTAATTGTGGTCAAGGCTCATTTAGAAATGGGTCAATGGTGTAAAATCAACACAGCGTGACATCAGAGTCAAGAAAGTTCAGTTTGCTCAAGATCTCCAAACAAAGTCTCCAGAAACGTTCCCTTCCGCTTGAACATTTAAAACAACACGAGAAAGAGGAATTCCACAGAGAGCGCTGAATTCAGAAGGAAACTATGTCACCGTTGACTGTGGAGGACAATTCTGTTGGGCTTTTTGAAATGAGCCACAACCTGAGCAGCTGGGAAATTTGATGTTAATTAAAAAATAAAAATAAAAACTCCACAAGGGGGCTACTGCAAGTCAGAAAAAAGGTACTCACCAGAGAGAGAGAAAAACTGACATGCTAATGGTGAATGATGTTTGGAGAACTGAAAAACATCTGATAAATTGTGGGATCTTTATGTAAAATATCAACATTACACTTATCCTATCCACATATTAACCATGGTTTTTATACACTAACCATATTTTAACCACAGTATTTGTAGGGAAACTGTGGTTATACAAATGGTAATCAATACACCAAAAAGCATGTTACTACACTTTTACTATAATAAAACCATGGGTATTTTGGTAAGGTTTATGCATGCACATTCAAATGTTAACCTATATCTAAACTTCTATTTGCATAATGCTATTTTTGTTTATTCAAAAAGCCATTTCATTAAAACAATATTCCCACATTTTCATAGATTTGAATGTGCATGACCTTTAGTGTCCAAATGCTTTTTTTGGGGCAAGTTGTAGAAAGGAGTTGTTATTCTACTCCAGTCCACTAGAAGTTTAACAGCTCGAGCCACAGACTTCTCCAGTCCTGTGAAGAACATACAGGAACAGTGCTGGCATCTTTTCATTCACAACATCAGCACAGATCTCTCGTCCAGAAAGCATCATGGCATGCAATGTTCACATAAACTCGTGTGCAAAGCTTCTGCTGCTGTTGGTCGTGTTGTGCGCGGCTCGCGCTTTTGCTGAAAGAACTAAAACCCTCGACTTCGATGTCAAACCTGGAGGAGTTGTGCAGACTTTCTCTGCTAAACTCGTGAGTAATTAAACCTCTTTGTTATTTCAGTAACGAAATATTAGCTAACACGTTTTTATACAAACGTAAACCATGTTTTTTTTGTGATCTATCGTGTATTCTTTCAACTGAATCATTTGCATATCGACTCGATTTCGTGTTTACACAGTCGATTTCACTTCTCGTTTTCAGTCTACTCTAAATTTCAAAGTATGTTGATGCATTACTGTAAAATACGTTGTAGATTTTAACCCGTTTAGTAATGAATGGATGCTGTCTTTGAAAAACCACACGTCATCTTCTCATTGGACTGTTGTTGAGGATCGATGATGACGTTCACTGCGTCACGGGTTAACCTTTTAAAGGAACAGTGAACATAAAGTCATGAACTAAAACATGATTTACTCACCTGCATGTTAGTCCGACCCTTTTCTTATGTGAAACCTTTCCAATTTTGAATGAATCTCCAAGCAGCTCTTTTTCTAATGAATGAAAGTGGATGGAGATGTGAATAAATAGGTGAAAGACTAAGAAAGTCATCATAAAGTAGGCCATGGCTAAATACCCTGATAGCACACATACCACATACATCATGGAGATGTCTATTTGACATCTGCAAGACTTATTTTTAGGGTGTTTGCTCATATGGAATCTGTCTGACATTTTACAGATGTCAAATAGACGTTTATTGGATGTTTTACTCTTTAAGACGTTTATGATTGAGAACGTATTACAGATGGCTTACAGATGTCTGTCAGATGTTTGTACACTGCATGCTTTCCAGATCAGGTGATCTAAAACAGACATCGTATGTGTATTATCTATACACTAAAGCCTTGTTTACACCAAGAATGATATAAAGATTTATTTGCGTCCACACATGCAAACCAGTTGGTTTATTCTAAGCACACGGTTGTCTGCCACCTTAAATTCTCCAGCTAGTTATAGCATGATGGATTCTGATTGGGTGTCAATGGTTTTTATTGTTCATTAGCTTGGAAACATTGTTCTGAAAGTGATTTCTGTGCTTTATTGTTATATAGCTGTGGTGTGGACTCTGCTATTCTTTAAGATTGAGAACTATATATTTTTCGTCATCATTAAAGTTATCCTCCTTGGTGTGAATGGTCCTTTAGGTTTATGAAGCCATTCGATTCCTTTATTTCATGGACTGACCAAAATATTGCCCTCAAATCAAATCTCATATTATCAGATGTAAATAGTGTCAGATGGGACCCAGTGTTTTCATGCAGTCTAGCAGAAACGTTTGTATTTTTTTTGTAGTATTAATAACTGTAGGTCTTTTGTCAGGAACCATCGTTTCCATGGTTATTTTTTGTAAGGGTCAGCATCCTTTCAACGCCACCTTCAAAAGTTCAGTTTAGTCTGGGAAATTTGCATATCTCGTAGGTGGAAGCTTGGCATTGTCAACCTGTTTTACTGTGATCTGTTTCTTGGTTTCGTTTTAGAAAAAGTATAAATGCACCTTCACATATGCGTGTCAAGGAGGAACCAATGAGGTGAGGCATATTCTGTTTCTTATAAACTCTGCATTGGTTATATAAGTGTGTATAAATGTAATATGCAGTGCACAAAATATAAAGTCAATAACTTGATTTTATTTTGTAGCATTTTTAGATTATTGCTTCATTATTAGATTACTTTGTTCATTAATACTTTTCCTTCATATGTGCCGAGAAGTTGATAGGAAATCAAACATTGCTGTTCGACCCTCCTATAATTCGTAGCTTAGTGTCTGTGAGCATTTTAAGACAATGCCAACTATTGTAATGACAGCAAGAAATTTTCTCACTCTGGCACTTACGACCCGGAAATTGTAGCAATTATGCGCTGTTGTAAAACTTCTTGATTTCACAGAATTGCGCCGTTTCAGACTTCAATGTGAACCTTTTGTGCTCTGATTTCCTCTAGCAATGGCAAATGAGCGTTGGACTAAGTGATGATGAGCAGATGTTTTCCTGTTCAGTATGGAGGTAACTTTTCAAAACACTATTGCATTTGGTTTTGGGTGGCTGTACTCGGTACGCAATACCCAAAATAAGGAAGTACACTAAAATATTTGAAAACCGAGATTAGATTTTCGTCTAATTTGAGATGACCGTATTGATTTTTCTCTGTAATTTGTTCACGATAGGCCTCAAGGGAAGTCCTACTTGTTTTTTACCCAGTTCAAAGCAGAGATAAAAGGAGCCAAGATTGAGTACGCCACTGCATATGTAAGTTTCACATTAACTTCAGCTATACCTCATGACCTGACACCTTTCAGCAATCCAAATGTATGATTCAATGTAAAGAAATTAGCTTTTAATGCGTTGATGCATTTCACCGACCAAGAATATGCAGATGACAACTTTTTATTTGTGTGCTTTGCACATAAAAAAGAATTGGCACAGTTTTTTTTTTGAAGATCTTGTTTAAAATTTATCCTCAGTCATGACATTGACATTTGCTGCAGATCAAACCTTAATTCAGATTCCTAACGCTCGTCGCTCTCAGATCAAAAGCAGTCAGCCCTTTTTGTTCAGGTGTTGCATATCAAGACGTTGTGAAAACATCTTTATCTTCAGATTAAAATGAAATTCTCAGTAGCGGGATGACGGTTACGTCCTGGTGGCCTTGCCCCCTGTGTAAATAAGAAAAGTTCAAAAGCGTGCTTGAAACAAGCGCTCCATAGACTCCATGTCTCTTTTTGTTTTCTTAGCGAGGAGCTCTTTGTTATTCAGCCCACTCCTCTAGGCTTCTCTGTTAAAGTCTTGTGTCACTCATCCTCTCTCTTCTTCTCAGTCCCAGATGGCCGTGGGTGGACAGAGGGATGTTGCTTTGAAGGAAGAAGAGTACATTGTATCGGAGTCTTCAGGTGAGTCCGCATATTCCTACTTCCAGCAAAGCTGACACAGCTATGGGAAACCTGGAAATAACAGAGAGTTTTTGAAAAGTCAATCTTGTCCATTACTGGCAATACTGGAAATAAATCCAGTTTCTAATCAAGCACATCTTTATTTTGTCATTCAGTGACCCACAGAGAAGGGAAATTCCATTCGGAGCTTTCCAAGCTCACTGTCATTGGTCGGACACGCCACGATGAACTCTGATTCGCCGACCCGAAAGAGGATTGTCCTATCACTCGGGGACATTTATTTGACAGCTATGGACACTCTGCCACTTAACTGCTCTCTGTCATAAGTCAAGCAAAGGAAATCAAACCACAGGAAGTTATGAAAGAACGAACTTCCTGTGATAGAAAATACTAGAGATTTCCCCTAGAGGCAGCATTATGCCAGATGTCAAGAACTGGACTGATTGGAAAGTCTATTATTGGACATGAGGGAAATAAAATGTACATGCACATTTATTCAAATATGTGAGGTGATATGAAGGCTTTTTCAAATTAAGTTCAGAGCAGTTGATTGGTTTCTATCCCTGGCAGCATTTATCGGTTTAGGGATTCAGCCTGACTTTGACTTCATACCTGCAAATCTGATTATCATGAGCGCATTCATGCTCATACTTACTTTCTTAAGCTGGTGTAATGGTACACTCATAGAGAATTTCCGCTTAATCTTTGGGGTTTGTCAGAATCCTTTGATTATTTCTGTGGTGGAGGAAAAGACAGAAAATCGTGCTTTATTCTGATAGCTGATGTACTGGATTTTTTAAATAAATCTGTTATCAAAACCTTTTGGTTTCTCATTTTTTCCGGTTGAAACGACTTCTTGTATTTATATATTTCATAATTTAAATGTGCATTATCTGTTTCTAAGCACTGTAATCTCAAAATCTGCAGACATTTGAGCACTTTATTGCACTTTTAAAGGAGTGAAATCTGTATAATTCTGCCGCATTAACTTCTATTACACCAAAATGTGTTTGAAAGAAGTCTGCAGGATCCTTTTATGTGCAGATTCTGGTCATATTGTGAGATTTGTCCACTCAGCTCTGCAGAAGGACTGTCGGTACCACAAATGTACATGTGAGCATCTGCACCGTGTCATAATCCTCATTGTCAGCAGTTCAGGAAATTAATGTCTTGAACCGAAAGAGTCACATTAGACTCTCTGGCATTTAGACTTACAAAAATACATTAAAGCCAGAAAATGCTTTATGCTGTCCTACATGTTGAAAAAGCTTGAAATGAGCAATGCAGTACACATAAGGGGGACAAAATGCTGAAAAAGAACCGTTCGCCCATTTTCTTTTCAATCCCTGTTGAAAAATGCCTACATTTGAAAACGAAGTATTGCTGCAATGTGTTTTTGTTAAAATATTATCATGACTTGTATCTGAGAACATCCTATTGCTAAGGCAAGACTTCAAACACTAGACTAGAGTTGGGAAAGCAATAAAAAAAATAATCCTTTAACAGATGGGGGTTGCTGGGAGATTGGAATTGTGATTGCGTCCCGCTCCAGATGTCATCTAATGCTAGAAATAATCTCCCGCTACCTTAGGCTTGCCTCTGACGTACACTATTTCTAAGAAGTGGTCCCCAGTCACCCATGTCACTCTCTAGATTTATTAGTACATGATGTTTCTGTCATGTCCTCTTTATAGACCTAAAGAGAAAAGGTATTACACGGTTCACCGGCGATCTAAGAGACTTTGTGTACAATAAATTTCTGCTGCACTCTGAGTTATCGGGTCCAATAAAGCCAAAACTTACCGCAAAGGTGCCTGTAACATGGTATACCTTGTAGAGTGTGTAATGCTCCATGTTGTACCCTGAAGCCACAGTCTGCTCAAACAATGGTTGAGAGCAGTCTCCGTCTAAATGGGTATGGTGGCGTCTTCTGAACTTTGTCTTTTGCTTTCGGATTCACTCTTCCCATTGTGCTGGCGTAGGGGTAAGGTGGAGGCTTCTGGCTCCTGCGCCTTGAAGAGGTCCCAGATGTATGTCTTTGAGAAATTACCAACTCCTGAGTTGATTCCTGTTTTTGACCTGCATCATGCAGCCCTTGATCTTTTATGGGATATGCTGGTGGTGCCAAAGATGGAGTTGGTGTTTTGTGGGCTGACTTGTCAGAGCAGACTCCTTGTATCTTTCCTGAGTGGCATCCTTTTAAAGGGTCCCCTGGTTCTTCATTGTCCATATCAATATCGGCCGTCAGAAGGTCTATCTTCTGGACCACCTGTGTTCCAGGAGAAGACAAAGCATAGTTTATTTAGCATTTAATGAAAAAACAGTTCCTGAAAATGTTACGTACTACCAATGTCTCGAGTTTCTATTGGGGCACATTTCATGCAAGAGTGCCGACAGGCTAGTTTACAAGCTTACGAGACTGCGGAAAAAGCTGAGAGCGGACAGCGGGCCTTTCTTCTTGCCTGTCTGAGGGGACCATAAACCACTGGCCAACGTTCCTCTCAAACGTTGCACACATTTGCTAAATGGAGCAGATCAGACCAATCCTCTCTGCATTAAAGTTTCACTATCCCCTCATAGAAGTGAAATTGCCCAGTGCGCAATATATTCAGGGGTCTCTATAAACAGTATTAGATATTTATATTACGATTAATATTAAAACAAAATTCATGGCCAATGTGATATCTAAAGTACTTCCATTAAGACTATCCTGCAGCTGATGGATAGTAAAGAGTTTGACTTAACAGAACATTTAAACGTGCACTTTGTTGAACTCATTATGAGGAACAACTGTTAACATCCCCAAGCGATAAATAAACCTTTACCTCCTTCATTTCCAGGTGTATCTCTTTCAGGCCATGTAGAACCTCCTCAAGATTCACAACAACTCTTTGGATCTGGTCCCGAATAGCTCTTTCCGACTGCTTAGAGCTGAAAGCGTAAGACCCTCTTCCAGGTCCACTGAGATCCCCTTGGGGCACCTTTGCTTTACACTTAAGGGGGTTCGAATTGGTCTTGTCGACATCTTTGGTAGACAGCAAAACTTGATTTGCCAGACTAGGTCCGTTTGAGTCTTGCATCACAGGTCCCAGACATCTACGTGAAGTTCCCTGTCTGTTAGAAGTACAAAGTTCTTCATCCTTATTAAAGGTTGAATTGTGAGTGTCACTTGCGTCCGTCCAGTCTGATGCATGTTGTTCCATAAGCAAGGCCCCTTGCACAGAGCCCGATTGTTGCTCAGCTGCACAAACAGGCACTCCACAGTTTCCATGACCTCTGAACTGTGTTGGCGCGTCTCGAGCACACTTCCTCAAGAAGGGGTGTGGCTCGGTCTGGTGCCGGTGGACCACAAAGCTGCATTCTCTCAAGCTGTAGTTCACAGAGACGCTGTTATGTTGCAGCCCCGTCCCTGGAGGCCGGTTCAACTGCACGCTGGTCTGACAAATCTGGCCAGTCATGTCTAGCTGTGCATGACCCCCCTGAACAGCTAAATGTTTCCTGGCAGTGTATCCATTAAGGGGGGAATTCTGCCGCTTTGGTCCACAGGTGTTCGTTCCGTGGTCCCCAGTCCCAAAATAAGCAAGGATGTCCGCTTGAGGTCTTTGTATTCCATTTTGTAGTTGGCTTGAAGTGGCGGGTTGAAAGCGTGTCTCTCCGACCCCTTTTGTCTCGGAGAACATTCTGCGGCCCAAGAAGGGTACTCTCGAGAGGATGTGTCCCTTCTTTAAGTGTCCCGGCCTTGTCATTACCAGGAGATGTTTTTCTCATCTGTCCTGTCTTTAAACTTTCTCTTGCATGTTTCTTCACTCTGACCCCCAACCTCTGGTGTGTTGCTTCCTCTCGCAGATGTTATCCCGGTGTGTTTTCTTCCTCTGGATCCTTGCCCTTCTTTCTCTCTTACCTCACTTTGCTCCCGTTCGTCCTGTCATTGGCGGCAGGCCTCCGTTTTTCACCCTCACCCTCAAACTCCCTGCATTTCTGTTCCACTGGCTGTTGCTTGCTTCCTGCCTTTGACGCCCTCCCCATCCCCTCTCTCTCACTCACTCGCACTGCGCTGCCTCCCTTTCTGGTTCATTCTTCCTCCCACTCCCTCTCACGGATTTTCCTCTCTCCCTCGCTCTCGTTTACATACTTGCAGGACCTCAATCAGTGAGGGGGGTCGTGGAGGGGGGGATTTAATCCAGTGCTGATGCTGTGTGTCCCTATTTGTTCCCAGCCTCGGGACTGATCTGATTACTCCTGTTCTGCATCAGTACGCTACAATTACACCCAGGATTTTATAGCAGGATGCCAGGGGAGGCACACTCCCCCTCTAGTGCTTTATGGGGCAGCACAGGCAGGGCTAGTCCCTAAAAAAACGCATGAGGATGTGACTTTTAAAATTAATAACCTGGCACGCTGCAGCATGAAAATACTTCTTCATGTCTTAGGTTTATTTCTGGTATGAAGGGATCTCAGAAAGTGCACTGAAGTTTCAATTCTACATTAGTTGCATGTTTTCAATTTTTTCAATTGCATGTTTTAGCAACCGTAACAGTTTAGCTATGTATTGACCTACAGAAAAATTGCAATTAAATTAAAGTGCAAATAATCGGAAAGTCAATCTATATATTTCCCATGTTAAGATTGACGTCCCGTGGTAACATTTGAATTCTCCATACCCAAGATTGAAAGGTCACAAATGCAAATGTTTACCATTGTTATTCCCATCTGCTTTAGGTTTCAGTTCTTTTCTCATTTCCACATAAACTTAACGATCACTCTGAGAAAGGTCAGGAATTTTACCCCTGACACAGTCTCTGATTCATATCAACCCAATCTAAAGTACATCCAGCAAAAAAAAAAAAAGATGTAACATTCGGCCTGCATTAACTTACTCATTTCTCCCAACTATATTTTACTATGAAGTATTACTCATGATTTTGAAGTTGCTATACCAATTATATATCACATTCAATAAACAACTGCAACAACTGAATGTATTATTTTTGTTTCGTGACCTCATTACATCTTATATAATGTCTTTATCTTCTTGGAATACTTTTTTTTTGGCAGTCTGAACAAATAATAATTTAGAAAATATGGATCTAATCTTTCACTCCATTCATAACATTGAAAATGGTGTGGTCAAGTTGAGGACATTGCATTGTGGGATACAGCATTGCACTCAGTGCAGGTTTATGCAGCAAACATAATTTGCAAACAGAAAATGTTCTATGTTGTGTACATACTATATAATCCAAAGATCGTGGTAGTCGCATGTGTGCATGCTTTTCTTATCCGTAAGCTGATTTGAAAACAGCAGTTAATGGTGCAGAAATTTCACTTTAAGAAAAAAAAATTACTAAAAGCAATAAAAATTGTGTATAACACTAGGTCTTGCAGCCGACAGCAACATGACTGAAAAGTCACTGTTCAGTATTACTGATAAACAACTTAAAAGCAGCCACAAAGATGTTATCATAGACGTAGCTTCCGTGGGCTAACGCTCCCAGAGCACTGGACAGAGGGCCTTCTTTTTGACACCAGACACATCTCTGCAGCAGTGAACGCAACGCTTTGAGACGCCACTCTCATGCTGAGTGCGAGCCATGAATAGCGCAAAATGCTAGAACGCGGCTGTTCATTACAAATGCAGTTTGGATGCACAAGTGCTGTTACCTGTCAAAACCAATGACACTTTATAACACTAATGGCCTGCAGATGCTGTTCAACAGCTGTGGTGTGTTTAAACTCAGACACTTACACTATGACGCACCAACGCTATGCTCGTTTTCTGTGCTGAATTTCGATAAGTCAAAGCAGCAGATTTTACCAGCCTCTGCTAGCTGATTGTGATGAGAGCTATTAATGTGATTTTCGTCTCTGTCTTGCGGTCAGATGGTCATTTCTACACCTCTGGTGGTGGTTACCAAGACAACTGACAGGCAGCCGTGCGTTTTTGCAGGTTAGGTGTGAAGGGACATTGCGGAGATCGGGTCAATGCGTGACGTTGTCGCCAGCTATTAATAACTACGAAATTCCACTTCTAATAAATAGAAATCAGGACAAACAAGGTTACATAACCCACCTGGCGGGGTCTGTAATGTAATGTCGCTGACGGTATAACCTTGAGAGCAATGCAGAATATCAATGAATTCTTTATGTAGGCTATGTGTTTGGTTATCATATAAGTAATTGCTTTACATTCACGTTTGCTTTTAAATAAAAACAAACACAGCAGGTTTTAGATCCCTAGAGGACAGAATGGTGAAGGAGGAGGAAAATAAACAAAAGAACTTGCCAGGTTTAAGAACTTAAGTCCATGGTAACTGTCACATCTCAGGTATCACCCGGAGGGAGATCGAGCATCAGCACAGAGAACAGAAGCTGTGTCAGAACGACTCACCGAAACAGCCGTGAGAAGAATAGCAAATGAAACCAGCGTCTCATTTCCACAGGTTTTTACCATTTTTATATTGTCTAGCTCTCGTCAGACCTGTGAACATCACTGCGATTTGGTTTCGAGATCGGGACTACCCCAGGGAGAATTAGGATTATATTTTTATACTGATACCACACTGTAAACACTGATGCCATAGACACCTCTGGTTTGCTATCCTTGAATAGACTCTGCATAGGCGTAATGTTTTGTCTTCTTAACAAACTGTATTTTCAATCACCCTGCACTTAAACCTACCCCTTACAAAAAAAACTGTGTGCATTTTTGCATTCCCCAAAAAAAGTATTCTGTATGATTTATAAGCTTGTTTTCTGGATAAAACAATCTAGCATGCCTAGAGGGATTAGCATAGTGTAATCCAGGGCAATCATGCTAATACTGCTAAGACTCTTTCACTAGATTGTTCTGCATTTCTCATTAAATAAAAACAGAACACTTGCCTCTTAAGAATGACACATTTATATATAGACACACACACAAATACTGTAATTATATACATCATTTTTAGAAAACAAAGAAAACAACGTACATTAACAGAACTTGTTTGTGATTAACAAAAATTGCCTTTAACATTCTAGTTTAAAAACATGTTGCAATGTGAAAGATAAGAGCTTTAATGTTCAGATGATATCTGCACAAAGCAAAATAAGGTATCCGGTCCTTTATCTGTTTGAATTGGCCCAAAACACCACATGTAAGTAAGAGGCATTCGAGACTGAACCCTGAGAGGTTTTAGGATAATCGGGAGGTATGGCTTTCACAGCTGTCAAAGTTACTCAAAAGTTTCACTTGTTTTCCCTTGAAATTGTTGATGCTTTATTCGTAAGAGCTTTAGCTAAAAATAAAAAAAAACTAGTGACAACAAAACAAATTCAAACAACCCTTTGCTATTGACAACATTAATATTAATAATAAGTGCATAGATACAGGAAATTGTTGTGATTCTTTCGGTATGTAATTTTGTAAGAAAGACACAAGTTTGGAATATTCTAGGTTAAAATCATGTACACATACAAGAATATGGGACAAGTACAGAGTTGCCTCATAGACTTCTACTAAAAGCATTTCTGTTTTGTTAGCTCGTACAATGTTTTTGTGGTAACCGACATCCCAGAGGTGATGTCGAAAGATCTGAACTTGTATACACCCAGTACAAGTCAAAATAATATGTCAAAACCGCTGGAGCTAAAACAAACTGATGGCAGAAATGGGACAATGAGACTTCTTTGTTCACATAAGTTAAAATCAATCAGAAGTGACATATCAGGGAAGTTACGGCTCAATCGTGTATTTATACTCATGAAACCTTGATTAAAACAGTAAGTAAACATGCCGAAAAGGTCGTACAGTGACATTCTAGCACATTCTTCATTCCTTGATAAGGAACTGCATCTCAGTAAAGACCTCCCATCAGCAGGGGGGCGATATGGAGTGGAAAAACAAACATAAGATGAACGTAAACTGCTTTATGACCAAGTTTAGAAATCACAGAGGGGATTGTTTCCAAATAGTTTAACATCAACCTGTAAATGACTCACAAGAGACATGTCCATAAACAGTCCTTTTGGGTTGCGGATTTAACGTGTCTATTTTCAGGAAGCGAGAGGGTGATGCTGCAGGCTCATTTCCTTATATTAGGAATGAAACGTTTCATACATATCCCCCAGTGTATTTCATATTTGCAGTGCTTGAAATGTCCTCTCAGTATCCAAATGGTTTGCAAATGGTCCTTCATTTCCTCCGATGGTGGATTTTAAACAAACTGCAGTCTAAAAATTACCATTGGACGAATGGGAGAAAGATTTGCATTGGATCACGTTAGGTTTGCGTTATAAACCACCTCTAATCCCCGTTTCTGAAAATACAGGAGTCAAGAAAAAAGATGTTCCATTGGAAGGACAAACGTACATTCAAGACAAATGATTGAGTGTCCAATGCACAAATAAGGCACGAGATAATCTGAGCTTAAGCTCCATTTAAAACACACAAATATGATGTTCAAATAAATTTAGCATTTCCATCAAACAAAGACAACAGGTAGTGGTCAAAGATTGCCATCATCCAGCATCTTGTTAACTCCTTCACAGATCTTCTGCAAGTGGCCGTGGTACACTTCCGAAGGTCCGTACAACGTCGCAAGGAACTCGCAATCAGAGAAATGATTGAAGACGTGGTTGATACGGGAATGAGACTTTGCCGTCAGGTGCTGGTTGATGGTCTGGTGCAACAGTTCGCGGCAATCGTTGAGCAGGTTGCTCATGACGCGGCGGTCGAAGGTGAATTCGATTTGGTAGAAGCTGACGGCTGTCATCGCCAGCGTGTGTACTTTCTTCCGGAATCGCTCAACCAGCGCAAGCTCCTCGTTGTTGAACTGGCCGTTGCGGTAGAGGACGCCCAACTTGACCACCATCTTAATGAGGTTCTTGATGATCTTCTGGGCCTCCTTGCGGTTGCGTGTGTACTCTTTGGTAACCCGATACAGCTCGTCCAGTACCTCGCTGCTGGTGTCGTCTATGAAGAGGTTGGCCATCGTCTTGGTTGCCATCTTGCTCATGAGCTTTTTCTGGGCCTGCAGGGCAAGGCTCTTCGTGCTGAACGAGTCCATGATGTCTACGGATGAGACACAAACAAAGGCAGCCATTCAAAATGAGTTTTATGAAACATGGAAAACTTAAAACGGAGCTGCTTGTTTGAAATTCTTTCAAACAACAGTCATGCATCCAATTGGGACATTAGATGTTTATCTTGAGTGTCTCGCCTGGAAGCGTATACGGAAAATGTAGATGACTCCCACGTTGAAGTCAAAACATGCTAAATATTGACTCTTGAAATCAAACACAATCTAACAAGAGGAACACAAACCAAGCTTATACACTCATGTAAATAACTAGGGATGCAACTGGACTGCATGATTATTCGAATGCGATTATCATGCACATCTTGTCAGTAAAGCCGGTTCTGTGATTAGTAGTAAATCTCCAAAACCTGCTTTTAGATGGATCAGCATTTACTATAGAAAGCCATAGTTCTCAGTCTACGCAAAAAAAATAATTGTATTGTTTGTAAAATAAAATACTTTGTATTGTTGTAAAATACATTATTCACGCGTTTTCCTCCAGTCTTTTCGCGTTCGGTTACCAGAGTTTGTAACCCGACTCCAGCTTTTTGAAAATGTATATTTATAAAGACATTTCCTTTAGCAAAGTAATGAAGGCAGCAACATATAACAGATAGGAGCAGCAGTAGAGAGAAAAGTGTATGTGAACTTGAATTTAACGACTCAAATATTAATCTGTACCTCACATTAAACTATGGAACGGCTTCAGAACACTTAGACTTTCGATTTTATGGTGCTTTATAATGGTTGTTTTTTTTTTTTTGCTTTTGTGAGGCTTAACAATAACATGGAATAGTATAAGCACAATATCGGATTTGGAGAAAAAGCCAGTATTTGAGCCAACACGCATACTGAGAATCTGATCGATACTTCCCTACAAATAACAGTTATTCATTGGCATCTATAATTCAATAAAGAAACTTCGACACATCTATGGAATGTTTCCATTGGAGAAAATGTTCTTCAGATTATTTAAAGGTTATTTGCAGAACCTAAAATAGACCTTCAATGACATCTCTGCAAAATACATTTTTACAAGAGTACATGAAACATGTTAGACATCGATGCTACATGCAGACTTTAAAAGGTTTCTCTGCAGGGGTTTAAGGAAACCCATCTTACTGACTCATTCTCCCATCAAAGAGGCAAGACATAAAAAGGTTTCTGAAACTACCCCCCGTGCATGTTTCCTTCCAGCACATACAAACATAAATGGTCAATTCACAGATTTTGTATGCAACAAAACAATCTGAACAGAACATCCATGTATTTCCGTTCTCACACGGCAAATGCTACACTTTAGAGGCTTTAACCAAACAATGAACTTCCTAAGTCTCGCACGGGCCTGACAGGACAATTTCCCCTTCTTAAAATGACCGCTCCCTGGGGAAGTGTTGCTCACGACAGAATCCCTTCAAGTCTGAGTCACTGCAATGAATTGTTCCTAATTAAACCGCAGAACAAGTGATTCTGTGCGTGGTCTGAGACTGGCGGATTCTCCAGCACATTGTCTTTTTTGCACACACGCGATTTGCATTTCTTTGAAAAGGCACTTTTGATGTGACTCGATTCCCTGGGAAAATCTTTGCGAGACTGTATCCCTGGTAAGCGGGACTTCTAACGCCGATTACAGAGCCACGTATTAATATCTGTTGAGATCAAAGGTAATTTGTTAGAGAAAGGGCGAGGGTGAGACTGGACTCCCGACAGATAAACAGAAAATCAATTTGCATGTTTACAACCAAATCTAGATGCATTTGGGCACTAATAACTGCTGTCAAAACACTCCAACAAAACAGCCCTGATGAAAAAATCTGCATATGCTGGATAGGTATGTCTTGATGCTGGGATGCTGGTTTATGCTGGTTTAAGATGGTCCTTTGCTGGTTTATCCTTTGGCTGGTTTATGCTGGTTCTTTGCCAGCACATGACCAGCATAAACCACCAAAGGACCATCTTAAACCAGCAAAGGACCAGCCTAAAACAGCAAAGGACCAGCCTAAACCAGCAAAGGACCAGCCTAAACCAGCAAAGCGCCAGCAGAAACCAGCAAAGCGCCAGCAGAAACCAGCAAAGGACCAGCAAATTACCATCTTAAACCAGCATAATCATAGTGAAGTGAAGTGACATTCAGCCAAGTATGGTGACCCATACTCAGAATTTGTGCTCTGCATTTAACCCATCCGAAATGCACACACACAGAGCAGTGAACACACACACACACTGTGAGCACACACCCAGAGCAGTGGGCAGCCATTTATGCTGCGGCACCCGGGGAGCAGTTGGGGGTTCGATGCCTTGCTCAAGGGCACCTAAGTCATGGTATTGAAGGTGGAGAGAGCTGTTCATGCACTACCCCCACCCACAATTCCGTCCGGCCCGAGACTAGAACCCACTCCTTCGATTGGGAGTCCAACCCTCTAACCATTAGGCCATGACTTCCCCGTGTCGTTTCTCATTTGCTAGATTTGCTAGATTTGCTTAATCTAGCAAATGACCATCTTAAACCAGTAAAGGACCAGCATAAACCAGCAAAAACCAACAAATGACCAGCTTAAACCAGCAAAGGGCCAGCAAAGGGCCAGCAAAGGACCAGCAAAGGACCAGCAAAAGGCCAGCAGAAACCAGCAAAGGGCCAGCAAAGGACCAGCAAAGGACCAGCAAAAGGCCAGCAGAAACCAGCAAAGGGCCAGCAAAGGACCAGCAAAGGACCAGCAAAAGGCCAGCAGAAACCAGCAAAGGGCCAGCAAAGGACCAGCAAAGGACCAGCAAAAGGCCAGCAGAAACCAGCAAAGGGCCAGCAAAGGACCAGCAAAGGACCAGCAAAAGGCCAGCAGAAACCAGCAAAGGACCAGCAAACACCAGCAAATTACCAGCTTAAACCAACAAAGGACCATCTTAAACCAACAAATGACCATCTTAAACCAGCATCATAAACATACCTAAGCAGCATATGCTGTTTTTTTCAACAGGGAGATGACACTGAAATCATTCAAAAATCCCAAGGTAATCTGGTCTCAGAAGGAAATGGGTTTCCAAGCCACATTTCTCAGTTTATACATATCTGAAAATTAGTCTAGGCTCTTCTTTCATTTTTGCACTCCCAACTGCAGCAGCATAAAATAACTGAACCCTGGCCAAGCAACATTGGGCAGTGACCAACTTCACAACATTATCATTAGTGGCCAGTTTTACATGGGTGGAAACAAAACAAGACATAAAAGCTCATGTAACAACAGAAACTAGAGTGAAACAAACAACATCGGACTACAGATCTATATCCCAGCAACGCTTGTGGTGTTTGATTCAACACTTGACAAAGAAGCTGTAACAAGAGACTGGGGTTTCCAGTTGCTCAGCATCAACCAGAAGCCAACACTCACCTTCCTGAAGGTATAAGGTTGCGTTCTCCATGATTGGCGAGTAGGAAGGCGAGAGATTGTGGAGAGCATTGGAGATCACTGAGCCATGGCTGTCTGTCTGAACTGATTGTTTCAGGTGTGGGAGTGATTTCTGGTAGATGCTGAAACTACATCTAATGGATCACTTTCTCCAAGCATACTAGACCTCCTTGTCATCTAACGACCCTCCTCAGCAATTATGCCTTGAGGAACAAGCTTCCTGAAGCTGGAAAACCCAACAAAGGACCACTGTCTAAACTCCAACTAACATTTAGCTCTGTTTTCAGGTATGGACAGGGGATAAAAGAGTCACAGCATCATATCTTTCATGTGTTTGGTCTTATCAATCATCTGATGTGCAGGGTTCATGGGG
This sequence comes from Carassius auratus, assembly GCF_003368295.1. NCBI lineage: Eukaryota > Metazoa > Chordata > Actinopteri > Cypriniformes > Cyprinidae > Carassius > Carassius auratus. The sequence continues at coordinate 2,465,602 of NC_039264.1, read as the reverse complement.
TATAGTCAAAATGATATGAACAACACTTTTTTTTTTTTCTGGCCACACAGTTCTAGAGAAGCCTGCGGTGACATGAATTATTCAGCGGTTTCACAAAATAGTCCTGGATTTTAATAAAACATGAACCAATTTAGGAATAAAGCTTTGGGTCACCTAAATGTGTTTTTGTGCAAAGGTGATCAAAGCCTGGGAACGTTCATTACGAGAACCAATCTCTCAGACAGAATTAGTGTTTGTGAGATACAAGATGCCAAAAAGATAAGCAAACTAACCTGTTGTGTGCTTAAATAAATAAACTGAAGAGGTGGCGAACTGGCAGCGAGATCTACTCCACACGCAACTCTTAAAAGCATGAATCCACAATTATTTAAGTAATAATAACAACAACATAACACATTTTACAATAAAAATTTCTGCAGTTGTGTATTAAATAACAAGAATTATTATACATTTTATAAGAAAAATAACTACAAATATTTCAAATATGCATTTTAAATAATTAAATAACAATATTCTATAACAATTTGAAACATTCTAAAACAAATACTTTGCAATTGAGAATTAAATAACATAAACTGTGATTTTAATAATTATATATATAATTATTTTTGCGATCTGATATTTGTGTATGTTTTCGATTTCATTAAAATGATTAAAATGAATAAAATGATATAATTATATATTTTTACAGTTAACACTATTTAATAATCATTATTAAAAATATGTATTATTTCAATAAATAATTACTAAATAAATAATTTGAGTGTGTGTATTTATATATATATATATATATATATATATATATATATATATATATATATATATATATATATATAATTAAATCATTAGCAATTTCTTTGATCTGAGTAAATACTGAGCAAATCTTGTGCAATTTTGTGTACATTTGTTGTCATTAAACAATATAATAAAAATAAAATATTGGAATTGCAACATTTCACAGCTGCAGTTGTGTTTCTCAGAATTGTGATATCTCATAATGTGAGTTAATAATTTTAAACTTTACGTCACAATTACCCTTATTTATTTATTTTTTTACTCTGAGGTCAAAAGTGGCTCCCATGGCATCGGCTTGCAACCTTGCACTGGTAAAGTTAAAGATGAAACTAAGAAAGTTAAATGGCCCAAGATGGATGAGGGTTTTTCCAGCATCCAGTGTCTCCAGACACACAGAAAATGTTTAGTCAGCATCCATGTGAAGTAAAACTGCATGCTCTTTACTCCACATCCAACAGCTCGACTCTCAACTCCAGAGTGTCTGTGTCAACAAAGTCTCAGTCTTGATAATAAAGGCTTCAGGTGTTTGTTTGAAATGTATTTGCATATAATTAAAGCTGGTAAACACCAGCCTTAAAGCCCATAATAAGCACTGACTATTGAATACATAATGGAACATACAGAAGCTTCAGACATTCTGAAAGAACGCAGAAGGTGAATGTTTCCTAGGTGACAACCGAAGCCTGGTGTAAGTGCACTTTGCAGTCCAGTATATAAGGTCAGATCCCCCATCTCTGTCAATGAGTTACCGCTCTGCTACTCCTACACACTTACACTTGTATTGTCCTTCATCTCAAATATTTATGCTTCCCAACATTTGAGTCACTGTCAAATTGGCAAATTAGTGTTGACATAATATTCATAGTTTTCATACCGGCTTGTTATTTTACAGTGTAACGGTTATAATCTGCTTATGCATGCAGTAAAAGCACAGGTTCTGTTTTATTCTCAAAACACAAGTAACGTTACATTGTAGAGAAAACTGTATGCATTATAAATATGATGCAAAATAACCTAAATCAATAATAAAGGGCATGCGTTCTATACAAAACTGTTGATTTTAGCATGAATACAGATGAAAAACACACATTTTCAATGTTTCACGAATGCACGACATGCAGAATGTGTGTTAGTGGAGTCAGTCAGACACTTACTCACCTCTCCTCTACTTGAACCGGATACTGGGCGTCTAAAGAATAACTTTCTTTCTTCAAACCTCCATCTAGACTGCCCTGACAGTCAAAAACTACCTAGAGCCGCATGCATAAGGCGTGAAAATATCATATGAAGAGAGTAAAGTGTGTCCGACAGGTATGTGTTGCGTCTGCGCAGCTGATGTGAATAATTCACGCGTTTTCCTCTCCTCTCTCTTCGCGTTCGGTTACCAGAGTTTGTAACCCGACTCCAGCTTTTCGAAAAGTTTCGAACTCGAGGGTCCAAGGCGCTCGGTGAGTGACGTTCTGATTGGCCAATCGCGCTCGGTTGGAAACGCCAGCGGGCCAATCAGGAGGCAGAGAGGTCCGCGCGTCCAGCCTTTCATATGGTTTCCCGTCATTATCCCGTGAAAAAAAAAGAAAAAGAAAATCCAAGGCTGAAAATTTCCCAGAGGATATTATGCTGAACAATGAAAGGGGGACTCTCGCAACTAGTCATTGTGTTTCTGTAAACAATATGGCTGTCGAGCTTCAGGACGTTTAATTTAGTCGTTTCCGTGAAAAAAAGCAATGCCTGTTTTAGTTTTATTGTATTCTGTACATACTTTGGTAACTTTGTATGAAAGGTGTGAGATAGCTCCAGTCAGTCCTCCCCGGATGTCTTTGACCTGTTTTTTTCCGTTCATAAATGGAACGTATTCAGAAACATCCGGTGGCTGTAAATAAACACTAAAGCCTTAAACCATATAACATCCTCTTCAGTGACTGATAACACAACAGCCTAACACCTGCGACCATAGATGTCAATAATCTAGCACGATAATAACACACAGCGATAATCCTTCTAAATTTAATTTAAAAAAAAATAATTAATCAGAATGGATTTGCATTGAATTTCTCAACATTAATTTCTTATTCTAATAATGTTTTTACTACTATTAAAATCAACAATAATTTACTCGGTCCTTCTACTCTATGGTTGATATTTGGAAGAAAAGCAGCGCGTCATTACACAGCTCGATGACGTCACCTAGTGTTACAACTTTGCATTGCTTTGTTCGGGGAAAATTTCAGCAACGTTCCAATTTCTTCAAGCTATTATTTTTAAAATATACTACTACTACTATTATTATTATTCAATGCTTTTATTTAAATAATTAACTACATACATTTTTTAATTTAATTTAAAAATATAAATGTATGGGTCAATTAGCCTACAAACAAGTAGCCTAGAATCAAAGACAATAATAATTTTATTTATATCGAGCCACTCCAACACTTAAGGGCCCTTTACAAGTCAGGTTTTAGAAACATAAACATCAATACCAGAAGACAGAACACATAGCAAGAGCTGACAGTAATATATAAAAGACCACTTACAAAGACAGATAAGAGAGAACGTAGATAAACATCTATAACAGGCTACTTTACAAACTGAGAACTGAAGAGTAATACACAGAGTGAGAGAGAGAGAGAGAGAGAGAGAGAGAGAGAGACTGTTTTCAAGAGGTTTTTGAAGGAGGGAAGGGAGGAAGCTTGATGTTTTGGGGAAGAGCATTCCACAATCCGGGAGCCACAACACTCTGACAATCTGTAAACACATGCATTTTACCACGCAACTCTCATTTGAATGTCATTTTGAACGTTTTTGGTTTGTCATTACATAATCAATTATTAAATAGCCAAATTCAATAATAGCTATAATAAAAAATAAAAAATAAATGCCTACAGGGATATCCCTTACGAAAAGTAGTATACTTCAAGTTTATTTTACTAAGTATACTTAAGTAAAGTTCAAGTATATTTTTAAGTATACTTTATGTAGCACGTATACATATATCAGTGTTTTAGTTATACTTGTAAGTGTACTGTTTCAATACTTATTGGGACTAAATTGGCCCACTTTGTAGTATATAAAGTATACTTTAAGTAACACAGGAGTAAACTTTGAGTACACAAACTAGTTTACCTCTATGTTTGTAGTTTGTACTGCAATTTAAAATAAAGAAAAACTTACAGGTACACTGAGGTTTATTAATTTAAATACTTTGTACACTTTGAAGTTATAGTCTCAGTAAACTAGCTAGTTTAGTAGTTTTATACTGCAAGCGTACTCATAAG